>NW_020925422.1:1843348-2122385 GCF_003984885.1 Neopelma chrysocephalum | reverse complement strand
GTCCTCTCCCCCGGCCCCCGCGCCGGACCCGGGCCGGCCGCGCGGGCGGCGCTCCCCCCTCGCCGGCTGCGCGCCGCCCCCGGGGGGCGGCGGTGAGGGACCTGCCCGGCGCCCCGCTATTTATTCGCCCCCCACGCCCCCTTCCTCCTCCGCTCCGCTCTTCCCCGCGCCGCAGAGACCCCGCGCCGCGGGCGGGCCATGGCCGGCGGCGGCGCGGCCGGACCGGCGGACGAGCTCTGAGGGCGCCCGGAGCCCCCCCGCCGTGTCGTCGGGGCGCGGCCGCACCATGTCGGCCGTCGCCTACGTGGACTTCGTGGCGGCGCAGTGTCTGGTCTCCATCTCCAACCGCTCCGCCGTGCCCGAGGCGGCGCGGCTGAAGGTGCCGGGCGAGGGGGAGGCGGCCCGGGAGCTGCGCGACCCCCGCGACGCCTGGAAGGACTACTGCGCCCTGCTGGCCATTGCCAAGAGCCTGCTGGAGCTGAACAAGTACCGGCCGCTGCCCGCCCCCTCCGTCTGCAGCGACAGCGTGGAGAGCCCCGACGAGGACGCGGGCTCTGACAGCGACGCGGCCACCGAGCAGGGATCCAGCCCGCCCCGGAGCCCCCCGCCGGGGCCGCCCCCCCGCCTGCGCACCGCCGGGGCCGCCCCCAAGGGGAAGCTGGCGGCCGAGAAGCGGCACAAGTGCCCCTACAGCGGCTGCGGCAAGGTCTACGGCAAATCCTCCCACCTCAAGGCGCACTACCGGGTGCACACAGGTCAGCGGCGGCGGCGGCGGGAGGGGCGCAGGAGCGAGCGCTTGTCCTCGGGTGAACCCGGCCGGCGGCGCGCCCGGCATCCCCGCGTGGCCCCGCCATCCGCCCGGGCTTCGGGGATGGTTCATCGCTCTCCTTCCCCCACGCCCCGCTTTCCCCCGCCCCGTCCCTTCGCTCCCTTTCCCGTCGCGGTGCCGGACCGGCGGGAGCGGGGCCGCTCCGGGCGGGGCTGCGGCAGCGCCTCCCGCCGCGCCCTCCCCGCCGCCCACCTGCGCCCGCCGGGAGCTGAGCCAGGGAGCGGAGTGAACTTCGCGTGTCCGGCGTGGCGGGAGGACGGTGGGGGCCGCCAACCCCGCTTGGGGCGTCGGCGAGGGAAACAGCCGAGCGGCGGGGTTCGGGTTTCCTGCGGCTGCAGGCGGTGAGCGCCTGCACCGGGTGAGAGTTCGGCGCGTATTCCCCAAGGCAGCCGCGGGCAGCGCAGCATCCCGCCCGCGCCCCCCTCGCTGCTCCCGCCGTCGGGGCCCGCAGAGCTGCCGGTGAGCTCCGCTCGGCTCCAGGGGCTGCTCGCCCCGGGCCATGGCGCTGGAGCAGGAGCGGGCGAGGCCGCTGGCTCGACTCCGGAGGGGGCGGCGGAGTCTCCCTGAACGCCGGTGAGCGGCACCTCCGGAGCTTGCGGACTCACCCCGCTCCGGCAGGCTGGATGGGGTAACTCTGGAAACACACCCTCTGAAGCCGGTGTTAGGCGCTCGGGCTCCCGGTGTCACAGACCACTGCCGGGGTGCCGGGCTGCTCCCCGCGCCCGGCCGGGGGAGTGGAGGAGCTATCTGGGGGGGATAGAGGCGCCACCGGGGGGACCGACCCCGTTCCTCCCGGCAGCAGCGCCCCGCGCTATCGGTTATCGTGACCCGAGCTTTGGCGGGTTCCACAAAGGCTTCATCAGGCTGCGTGCTCCCATCCCCGGCCCTCGTCTGGGCGCCTCGGAGGGTGTGGCAGCATGGAAACCTGGAGATTAAACACATCTGTGGCAGCAGTTCATACCTCCCCCGACTCTGCTTGGGCGCCGAGAGGGCAACAGCTGGAGACTTCTCTGTTCGTTTGTTGGTTTTCGTTCTGTTGATTTTCGTTTTGGTGGTTTTATTTGTTTGTTTTCAGTACAAGTGACTGAATAAAAATCTTTACGTGTCTGAATTGCATTTGGGGTCACAGTGGAGTACACATGGCTGCTTTAAAAATGCTCTAAATTAAAGGGTTGTGCGGAAGTACAGAAAGCGAATCAAAGGAGACAAATGCTGCCAACGCTTATTTCATGTGCTTCACATTGATTCTGTCAATGATGGTGCTTTTCTGGGTTTTGTCTGTTGGTGGAGATGGTTATTGGTGAAGTACAAAACGAGTTTATCATCCAAGGGGCATACTGCGAGGCATAGCTGTAGAATTTAACACAGCCTGGGTAGGGTATGACCACATCTCCAGCTAAGCTTCGTAGCTCCAGTGCTTAGGTGTACGTGCACTGCAGAAGAAGAGACCCGGTGCTGTTGCCTGCCCTGCAGAAGAAGAGACCCGGTGCTGTTGCCTGCCCGTGCCCTGCTGGCAGATCTGCTGGGTGCTTAGCTTGAGAGACTGGATGGAAGGGGGGGAGGATTACTGGTTGTGGCTCAGAGATGAGCTCTGCAGTTAGACTGTGTGAGCTGGGAAAGAGGATGGTCAGTGGTGACCCTGTACTGACCTCATGACCAATGCCAAGAACTGCTGTGTTACCAGCTCAGACTGCAGCTCTGATGCTCTTTTGGAGGGTGAATATAAATGGTGCCTTGCAAAGTCTTGTCTCATAAGTGACAAAGGAAATGTGTTAGCATCATTTCCATTTACTACCCCATGCTCAGAATGCACCTCAATAAGGGAACCAAAATAGATGTTGACTGAGATAGCATTCTGTGTGATGACATGTAAATTAATGTACTGTACAACCCACACAGCTTGCTGTAAGCAATACTGTTATAATAAGTACTCCTGAAGTGGCATGAGGTTTAGCATGTGCTGCTCACAAGTGGGTGGCCTTAGCTCCAAGTATAAGGTGTTTGACTCAGACACGCTGATGTACCGTCATGATAGTTCTGTGTGATTAAAACCACTGCAGACATCCAGCAGTAATGAATTTTCAAAGCTTCCTAACGTGAAGTTAATTGTAGCTAACTGAAATGCTAAACGATACTGCTAATGTTAATTATTTTTATAGATGACAGAACAATTCCTTAGCAACAGTGCAATTCAATGGGACCTCTAGAGTTATTCATAACTGTATATTGCAGAGCATTAATGCTCCTTCCTTAGTACTGTATTTTTATCTTTGAAAATATATTCTCTTTCATCTACCTGCCATTTTTCATCAGGCCACCTACTAGGTTTCTTGCTGCTGTGTGGCCTTTAGTGGGACTAGGGTTGCAAGCACCAACGGAAGCTTCCTGGTTTTAAATTTTTAATTTTTAATCCCAGTCTTTCTACCTTGGAAAATGGCTTCAGGATTTCTGTTCACACCCATGAGCTTGCTTGTAGCCACGGTTCTCTTTATTCTTGGATCCTAACCAAGCAAGTTGGGAAGCTCTGGATCCTGCTCTGTGCTATGTAGTGGCTGGGGATATAAAAACCCACCAGACCATCTTTGTCAAGCTAATGCAAAGCAAGAAAGGAAATACCAAATCAAAGTAGAAGACTAGAAGGCCAAAGATTTGATGCTCAGAGATTAGAGGTCTGTATCTTATTAATGATTCTTTAACTTGTTGGTTCAAGGGTTCCATATTTCAGATACTAAAAATGTCTATATAACTGTTTCCTTGAAGTTTGGGCCTTTGCAAAAGGCCCAAATTAGCCATCCCTCAGAAATTGTCTTCTGAGTTGATCTAAACAGGAAAAGATCAGTGGACAGCAACACTGCACATCCTACTTGCACAAACAGCCCCCTTGCTTGTCCTGCTGAACTCAGCCTGACTTGGAAGAGCAGGATTTGTATGAGGAAGCCAAGGAAGTCTGCCCCTTCCTGGGAGAACAGTCTTTTCATCCCTCACTAGACCTCTGGCATTTTTGCAATACAATCAGGCACTTCTTTGTTCTGTCATGTATGCGTTCATTCATTCACGGCTAGGCTTCATGAACGAAGATTTGGGAAGGACTCTACCCACATTTGCTACAAGCATGCTGGTGGCTAAAGAGGCCAATGCAAGATAGACAAATCTGGTTGCAAAAGGCACAGCAGAAAGACTCCTTGGATGGTATTGGCAAGACACGATTCTTTCTGTGTTTTCTCCTCAAGAGTGATCCTGTGTGCATTCTCAAAGGAAGCAGCAGTGTTACAGATAGTGTGTCTCCAGGCCTCCCGATTGAAGGCCAGAGTAGACCAGTGATGAAGATCAATATGGCCAAGGCTGAGATGTTGTTTCAGGGAGTCCTCGTATCTCCTCTTTGGGGCTCCTCTCTTGTGGCAGCCACTGGCAAGTTCACCATAAAGCAGGATCTTAGGGAGGCGGTAGTCCTTCATCCTTAAGACGTGTCCTGCCCAGCGCAGCTGTGTTCTCAGCAACATGGCCTCAATATTTATAACTGCTGCCTGTTCTAGAACAGACATATTAGTCACATAATCTGACCAGTGGATGTTTAAGATTGTACGGAGACAGCGTTGATGGAAGTGTTCTAGGAGTCGCAGGTGGTGGCAGTAAATGACCCATGATTCGGACCCATATAAAAGAGTAGACAGCATGATGGCTCTGTAAACACTGATCTTTGTGCTTTTCTTCAGGTGTTTATTTCGCCAAACTCTTTTATGGAGTTTTCCGAAAGCTCTATATGCCTTTGCTAACCTGTTGTCTATCTCTCCGTCAATCTTACCATCCGAGGAGATGAGGCTGCCTAGGTAATTAAACTGCTGGACTGATTTGAGCTCTGATTGGCCAATGGTGATATGGGGATGATGGAAGACTTCCTGAGGTGCAGGTTGATGGAGAACTTCTGTCTTCTTTAAGCTGACTTCCAACCCAAAAAGCTCAGCAGCGTCTGCAAAGCAGGATGTTAAGTGTTGCAGAGCTACTTCTGTGTGGGCGATGATGGCATTGTCATCAGCGTAAAGCAGCTCCCAGACAAGATGATTTAAGGTCTTAGTGTGGGCCTTCAGTCGCCTTAGGTTGAATAGGCTTCCATCAGTACGGTATCAAATGTAGATACCGTCCTGATCATCGAGGTCTGCCGTGGCCCTTTGGAGCATCATGCTGAAAAAGATTGTGAATAGGGTTGGTGCGAGAACACAGCCTTGTTTCACACCATTGGTTATTAGAAAGGGCTCAGAAAGTGCATTGCCATGTCTGACTTGGCCGCGCTGATCCTCATGAAGTGAGATGATCATTTTAAGGAACTTGGGGGTACATCCTAAACGTTCCAAAATCTGCCACAGACCTTTTCTGCTCACAGTATCGAAAGCATTGGTGAGATCAACAAAGGTTACATAGAGACCTTTATTCTGTTCCCTACACTTCTCTTGCAGTTGTCTGAGAACAAATACCATGTCTGTGGTACTCCTGTTGGCTCTCAAACCACATTGGCTTTCAGGTAGAAGTTCTGCAGGTATTAGTCTGTTCAGAAGTATTCTTGCCAGGATTTTGCCAGCGATGGAGAGCAGAGTAACACCTCGGTAATTTGAACAGTCTGATTTATCTCCTTTCTTCTTATACAAAGTGATGATGACTGCATCTCGAAGGTCTGATGGTAGTTGGCCTAGTTCCCAACAGTGCACCACGAACTCGTGAAATTTAGCATGGAGTGCTTGGCCCCCGTGCTTCCAGACTTCTGGTGGAATTTTCACCTGCTGTATGGCCTTAAGAGTTTCTCCCATGTATGTGTACCTACATTCAAAATGTAGCAGTTTGCAAAGGCACAGGGATACAAGGACAAGCACATAATTGAAACTGAGATATTGCCTCTCCTCTCCCTTTACTACCATCCAAAAGTAACTTAGAATTTGTGAATTTAGTTCTGGTGTCTTGGGCAGGAAGAGCAGCGCAGGTGAGATTGTTCTTTGCAATGAGCTGTGTCCAGTAGAATCCCTGAGGCTCACAGTATTTGGTGTAGGAGGGAAAAGGTGATATTGTGCCCAATGGCTCGCAAGCTAAAAACTATTGTTCAGGAAGGCAGGTGGAGGAATAGCTCATACAACATAACCATGCCTTAAGTTTGCCCCTCCCTTAAGGGAATATAGGACATGTAAACTCAGCTGGAGTTTGGTGGTGGCAGGAGGGATTATGAGTGGTGTGTCTGCGTAGGAGTCTTGAGCATTGAATTGTCATGATCAAGTCTTGCAGAATTGCCCTTCAGAGCACAAAAAAAGGCCCAGGTGAGCCTCGACCCCTGGAAGCAGTACAGAGGTCAGGAAAGGGTGAAGGACTCGTCTGAACCAGAAAATGACAAGCAACAGCAGATACACAGGGAGTTACCTTGAAAATGCACAGACTTCTCTAAATATGTGGTTTTAGAGGTTTGATTATGTCAGGTGTTGTGTAGGTTTATTACTAGCCTCAAAGACAAAGGTGGGGAGAGCATCATAACAAAGAGGGAATTGCAGGCCGGAGGGTTTCCAGGGAAAAAGAAGGCATATGAGAGTAAACAAGCAATCTTAGACGTCCTGGCCAGGGAGTGCAGAGCAAAGGGCAAGGAGACAAACTGGCAGGAGAAACAAGCTCTACGGAATTTATGTTTGTTATGATGGTGTGAATGTAATCTAGCTAAAGGGCATATGGCCACTGAGACCAGATCCTCCTGGTCAGGAAGGAGGGACAGAGAAGGTACCATAAAACTAGTTTGTGAGATGCCTCCTACTACAGGACTTGTAGGAGTTTACTTGCCTGGAGAGGCTGAGGATCGATGGGAAGTTCACATATTCCTCAGGTGCCCTTAATTAAAAGCTTAGATGCACAAAACCCAAATGTGGGAAAAGTTCTGCATTATCGTGTAAACTAGATCCAAACAATGCCAATGGTTTTGCTACACCAGACAGCTGATGCACCCTTTAGTGCTCTAGGCATTTGACTCTCACCAGCGCTTGGTAGCAGGGCTTAGGCAAAGATGTGGACCCATAGCTTGGTGATCTGCACAGTGAAGCTGAGGAGCATTTCCAGTAGAGAGGAAGAACAAGTGCTGCAGCTGCTATCTAGACATCATGGTGTTAGACCAGCCCTGGTATCAGTTTGAGTTTTACTCTGCTGCTTTATTATTTGTGTTCTAGATTAGCACTGGCTCAACAGACTGTCCAGATGCTGGTATGTTGACAGTCCTCTGCTCACTGAGAGCTTTTTTGGGGATTTTGTTTGAGCATAATCTGAAATTTAGCATTTTAAGCCCCTCTTATCCAACTCATGCAATGTCACTTTGCTAGATCCTTTAGAATAGGACCAAAGAGCAAAAAGTGGAGCCAGCAGGACATTTATTGCTAAATTCAGAATGCCATCTGGAACACCCATTCTCAAGGGTTAATGAAAATATGCAAATTGCTGGAGTTCTAATGGGCATATTTCCAAGTCTTGGAGAAACATGATCATTCTGACGGGAAGTTCTGTCAGCTGAGTAAGGTACGCAAAAATCCTCAAGATTAACTTCAATGCTGCCTAATTCCCAGTTGTTTTCTTTTGTTTTCTGCTAAAAAAAAAATTAAGCAGGTCTATGTGTTGCAGTGGGAAAGCACTCCAGAAAGATTTGTTTGTCAATTGAGTCAACGTGAAGAAGTGCATGTGTAGTACATAAGCAGTGAGCAGGCATCACCCATAAGAGCACAACTCCTGCTTCCGGATGGATGTACTGAAATTGCAGCTTTATGGAGTTGCTGCACACTGTTGTACTGAGGCACTAAGGACCATGTGGTGGATGTCACTGTGTGTCTTGCAGCCCCAGCTGTCAGGATCCATGCAGGAACAATCGCTCCCCTTTGTTGACTGCTGTGTTTTTGTGCACTAGACTGCTGCTCCTGTGCTTCTGGCCTTGCACAGCTACCAACCTGCAGCTGGAAGAGCAGGGAAGAGCCAATCTAAGATTAAACAAAGAGGATCTGAGGGAGTGAAGGCAAAGCACACTTCAGATACTGTTAACTTGTGGTAGTACAGTTCACCATCTGTTTATGATGAATGTGAATAGCCTGAGAGCACATTAGAAGTACCTCAAACTTGATGGAAAAGTCAGTTGAAACACTGGCTAATAAATTCAGAGTGAAATAACAAAAGCTACATTATCTTTCTGAAGGCACACGGAAGTGCATTCTTCCTTTTTCTGTCCAAGTTGTCTCCTCTTAGTGAGCATTTGATTATTCAGATAGGACAGGAGCTTAAATCCAATGTTCTTTGATCCCAATTAAGTGCCCTAAGCGCTTAGTCTCTCTCCAGTGCTCAGTTAATATTTAAGTATTATTGCAAAATGGAGGAAGTTCACACACAGAGAAGTCAAAAAAGGAGAAAAAGTACTTGTCCCATGTACCTAAAAGCACTGATGAGGGCACTGATCTCAGCTATGACAGTGTAGATTTTATTCTCTCTTGTGAGGTTTGGAAAGGTCTCTCCTCTCCCAAGTAGCTTCCCTGACTGATACTTATTTTTTATATATACATATATATGTATATGGAGGCCCAGTCTCCCAGAGAAAGCCTTTTGTAAGTCGGGCAAGGTGGTTCTGCTCTGACAGAGAAGCTGTAAGGCTATCCTTTGCATCCAATGCTCTGTCACAGCAGGATAAGAGCAGTACAGAGTTTCCCTGGAATTCAGAGTCTCAGCAGCAGCAGGTTCTAGCAGGTGGTTTTGCATCTGGACTTTTGAAGGAGTTGCTGAGTGGGGTTCTGATGTCAGAACATTCTAAGTACTTGCTGAAAGCAGAACGTGAATCAACCTGTGGTGTTTAATCCTAAATACTGGCAGAATAAACCCCTTGCTGGAACCCATCCATCCGTCACCTATCTCATAAGCAGTGTCTGTCTGATCTGTTGCCAGGTTGGATGGCCACAGTTTAGGTGTTCCAGAAAGCCTTGGTTTAGGCACATAGTATATAGCATTCTCATCGCTGATCTCGCTCTGCACCAGTATCTGTACCTTGTTGCCATGTGTTTTAATGATCTGATTTTGGAATATCTCTGAAGAAGAAAAAGCCTGCTTGAAAGATCTCCAATCTGTCTGCCCTGAAGATCCATCTTCACCAGCGTATCTTGCATGTGGACACTCAGTCAAAGTCCAGTGTCCCACAGAAAATTGCTTGTTCAGGATGTGTGGGGCAACACACTGGGGAGAAAAATGGGAGAGACCTGAGCTAGCAGGGATTCTGGGATAAGGAAGATAGCCTCATATTTTGTTTTTCCCCTCTTGGAATAAGCTGGACCATGTTCTTGACATCCACCTACAGAACCTGTCATACTTCAGTAGGCACTGAGACACACAAGAGTGGTGACTGAGTGGGATCACAGGAAAAAAGTAAAGAATTGCTTATCAGTGACATCTTTAAGTTAAAGATTGGGGTTCTGGTTTCAGTTATTACTAGGGTACCAAGATTTCTTTGAAAATGTCAAGCACCAGCAGCCAGAGGTACAGGAAGATCTTGGAAGAAGAAAGAGGGCCTGTTGTTTGAACCATGCAGAGCTAATTCTGCCGGAACTATTTTGCTTTTGCATGATGGCAAGAGATTTTGCAATTTGGGGTTTCTGTATGTGTTTGCTTTCCCTTCTCCTTCTTCTCCATCAGTTGTTTCAGTTTTCTGGCAGGAGGCCAGCCTTGCTGCTGTTCAGTCGGACTGAGCCTCAGGGCAGGTGCTGCAGGCAGGGTGGGCATCCCTGCAGCAGGAGGTACTGGCTGGCTGTGTCATGACAGTGGCTGAGCCAGAGCCACGAGGTCAAACTCTGAACCATTCCTCGTTTTTTTAGACTTAAAACAGTGGCTGCATTACCAAACAGCACAACCCTTCCTTGTACTCGGTGGTTTCGTTTTCAATAACACAGGCCAGTGAAGGTTTTAAATCTCTTGTAATTGGTCTAATTGGATGTCCATCCATTCATGCAGCCGTAGCTACTTGGCTTCTAATTCATGTGTGAAGCAGCATCATTAACACTACTGGATAGCAAACTGTCCTGCATTAGCTAGTGCTGGTGCCAGGCTCTAGACTCACGGCTGTGTCCAACCCCTCTTCTGTCAGCAAGGGAGACAGTTTGAGCCTACTAAAACAGTTCATCTTGGCCAGACTTCTGTCCACACCAACAGCAATGCTTGAATGTCTTCCATGAAGCCAGTGCTCAAGAATTTTAGTAATTCACATAAAATTAGTATTTCATTCACTGCAGAAGTTCAGTGTACCTTAGTCTTAGTGCATGTCCTGTTACACACCAAGAGAGTTGCCCAAGTGGGTGATCATAAACTGTCATCAGCTTTCTCAAGCACAGCCTCCCTCCCTCCCTCCCAGAAAAAAAAAAAGTCACTAAGGACTTCTCTGTCCCTTTTTTGACCAAACAAGCCTGTTTTTGTTAAAGCCACCATGAACTGCAGCTCCTAACTTCAGTCATCTCTGCATAAAGCAGCATTTTGTGGTGAGAAGACCAATGACAGATCAGGATATCACTACCACCTGTACTTATGTTTAATGAGTCTGCTAATGCCCACTGTGTATTCTTTTTCATAAACTCTTCCTGCACAAGACCACAGTGGGGAAAATCTGAAATTCCTGGGCTAGGGCAAAAAAGCTAAATGATTTATCATCTATTCAGAATGAAATGGAAATGGAATAGAATAAAGTGGGCCTGCCTTGGGTCATGCAAACTAGCTTGCAAGTAAGAAGAAACTAAACATTGAGGTAGCGGGTAGGGAGAGGGAAAAGGTAGAAAAGGGCAGGTGAATCAAGACAGCAAACATCAAAAGGATCTGCAATGGCCTTTATATCCATACGGTATTTAAAACAAGACAGGGTTGCAGGAGCAGGAGTTCTTCAGACTGCAGAGAAGACCTGTGAATCACCAGCATTAGCTTGTGGTCACAGTAAACCATGTCTCTCATTACATTCCTGGCAGCATAGAGCACAAAGAATGGGAGTCTGCAGATGCACCTGTGAATCAGTTTCTATTTCACTTCTTACTTCTGTAAGCTGCCCTTGATAATTTTTTTTAATTTTTTGGTTTTTAAAGAAAAACTGCTGTGTCTGCTGTGTTAGGGTCCTATCACACATGGTTTTAAACTACCATGATATACCATTGGCCATTCCTTCATCTCTTCATAGAAATCCCATCTAAGGTATATCTTAAAATGTTAGTAACATGCAGTCAACAAAGGAATCGGTGTATAATAGCACTCTGTTTTGATGGTTCATTCTGCTGTTTCAAGCTTTAGTATTACTACCCCCAAAACTAAAGGAGAAAAATCATACGGAAAAGATATTTCATGCATGAAACATGGCAAGAAATCCTTATCTCCAGATGGAGGCAGCATTAGCTTGCACTGCAGCTCTGTGGGCCACTGCCTGCCCAGCAAGCATATGAGCTGCAAGACCTATTTTCTCAGAGGACTCTTCCACAAAATAGCAAATAGCAAATACAGCTACCAGCATTGCTAGGTGGACAGTTATCATGTGCCTTGCATTAAAAGCCTCCTGGAGGAACACTCCACCCCTGCTTTGCACCTATTGAGTCTGTCACTGACATCACCCCTTTGGGCTGGTGTCATCCGTTACAGCTTTGTGACGGAGGGGAGTGGTTGATCTTCTGAGCTTGGAGACAACCCCTGAGGGCCTGGAAAAGCCTCCCTCCCCCTTGTGTCTCTGCTCTGAGAAGTCTGGAGTTTAATGCATTTAGGTGCCAGGGATTATGCCTGGCCTACTTTCGTACAGGCACTTCCCAAGTGGTTGTGACAGCTTCCGTGGGTTTGTGTTGCCAAAGTGGTGAAGCCATTCTCAGCCACTGTACTTGGGAGCTCAGCAGTGGGTGGTGGGTGCCTGTGGCAGCTCTGGTGAATCGAGGGAGCACAGCTGCTCATTCCTATCTGTGATCTCTGCTGCATTCCCTGTCCTGCATCCCTACAAGCTAGCTCTCCTGTGGGTAGCAAGGCATGCCTCCACCACAGCAGTCTCCTGAAGCCTTGGTGTGCTCCCCCAGCCAAGCCCTGGGTTGGTTCCCAGGGGACTGCAGTGCCAAATGTACACAAGGGATACTGAGCAAACCCTGCCTTTCCCTAAAGCTTTGTGTTGTGCTGCATAACTTTAGAGTGCTTTCCCCTAGCATATGAAATGGGTGTGTGGGGTAGCCATGGTGGAGGTCATGCTGCTCCCATCATGTTTCACAGGGAATTCCAGAAGCAGGCCTTCCTTTTCTTTTGCCATGTGCAATTCCCGGGGAGCATGGAGGAGGAGCTCAGTGTCTTGAGGGCTGCTTGGGCCCAGATTTTAAACACTGCTTTAGGCATTCAGGTTGGATACTACCATGCCTAAAATGTAGGTGCTGTACCCCAAAGACTATGATGCTTGTTATCCTGCCTAGGCACCTCATCTCCCTGCTGTACAGTTGGGCACTTATGCAGGCTGAGAGCTGAAGAGCTGTCCTGAGGTGGGTGGAAACGTGCTTTCTTGAGATGGGGTGTTACGACCCACTCCAGAAGGCAAGGGTAACCCAGGTTCTTGTTAATAGATCCCGTGAGGCAGATTAGAGTGAAATGGCACTGAATGGTGTTTGTACAGCCATATATATTTTTAGGGTTTATTTTAGAACAATTTGGTTGCAATAGAAGGCAGGTATGTAGCCATTTTAGTTGTTATTATTACTATAGTAATATAGCGATAGGAAAGCATAAAAATATCACTTAGGAAAATATACAAGGGAAGGAAGGAAGGAAGGAAGGAAGGAAAGAAGGAAGGAAGGAAAAGAGTAGAATCATATCGCCACCTGTGGATTCTGTGACAAGAGTTGATTGTTGCAATTTTGATGTCCATTGTTTGAAGTGATGGTCACAGTCTTGATCTGTCAGGGTTGGGGAAAAAGCCCACAAAACACAAAGTCCGAGGGGTTAATATGCGCTTGGTGGGAACACCCAGGTACCTCCCTTGAAGGAATTGTTTCACTCCTCTGGTGGAAGGCCTCAGAAATGAGTCTGGGGGTGCTTTGGGGGTCTTTGATGGTGTATGACCCCGTCTAAGACATCACAGCCGCCTCTCACATCAGTGCAGTTGAGCCAGTTAATGCCCCATCAGACCTTCCCCAGGGGGAGGGAGGGGAGTTTTACAACAGTGAATTTTGTGAGGGAGGACAGTTGACATGATAAAAAGCACTATCCCACCTCGAAGGATCTGCCTCTTATCAGCCTCAAAAGCTTGTAGCCTCCAGTAGTGGGTGTTCACCCCCTCTGTCTTATGTGGATCGCCACCACACACCCAAAAACTCTCCTCCTCCCCCTTGGCTGGGGGAGAAGTGTGTGCAAACCCTTCCTTAGCAAATGAGACTCTGGGCTATGGCCTCCCCCAGCGTTGTGTACTTCTCCTTACACCTGAGATAATTGGACAATAGTCTCACTGTTACCTTATCTCAAGTTTCTGTCAGGTGGCTTAACTCACAGTCCCAATTCCACTTGGGAGGCATATTCAGGGGGTGGTCTTGGTGGTCAAAGATGAGCAGTTGCTTTTTTGCACAGTTTGATATAGCGGGTAAAGTCCTTTGGTGATCTAAACAACATTTGACCATTAACCATTTCAGTCTCTCACATGGCGCAGGATGCCTCAGCTGCTCCTGCTACTCTGGGGTGTAAGTGCCTGACACAGAGCCATATACTAGGTGGCTCCACACATGCAGGATGTATAGCACTCTTCCAACACTTCTGGGGGGAGCTAGAAAGCTGTTCTGCACATCCCACTGCCACCTGCTTCCAGAAGCTGAGACAGAAACCGTGAGATAGATAGCAAAAGAGCAGTACAAGTGAAACACTTGCCTCAGATGCTGAGGGCAGGCGCCGGACAAGGCGAAGCTGGGGCAGAGCAGTGTTGTGAGGCCTCTGTACAGCTCCTGTTCCTGCTCTGCTGTGTAACTGCAGATGTGACCTTCACGCACACGTGAGCCTACGTACAGTTTTAATTAATTTGTTTTATACAGGCAGTGGTTGTTCAGAAAGTCTTTCAACTTTATCCAAAAGCATACAGCAGAGAGCCAAGAAATGCATGTATAACAAGAAAAAACAAAGTCCCAGCTCGGGATGGCTGGCAGCTGTGCCTCCATCAGGCTCAGGCACTCGGCTGACTTGGCTTCCTCTGCTCCATCCTTTTCCCCTGACTGAGGACTAGCATGGCCACGCGGCAAGGGAGGCAAGCTCAGGGCATGCAGCCGTGAGGCTGCTGTAACTAATGCGGTCCCACTCATCCAGGTGCAGCTCTGCTGCACACTGGTTGGTCTGGAATGGGGCAGCCCCTGTTAGGGAGCACCAAATCATCAGGAGCCTCAATGGTGACAGCATCTGCGGTATTAAGAGAGGCTTACTAGCACTTTCAGGGCCTGTGGTGTACCTATACCATGTAGGGGAGCATGGGACTTCTCTCTGCAGCTGCAGTGGTTTTGCTGTACATGTTTGCAGCCCCAAGACTTCAGTGCTCTCCTTGATGGCTTCCCACTCAGTTGTCCATGGGCTGGAATGACTTGTCATGGGTGAAGGATTTTTTTTGGCTTATTTTCTAACCATTACAAATACTTTTGTTCAGTAGAATGTAAGTGTCAGAGGAGTACTTCTGGCTCTCGTTTCCCAAACCACTCTAGTGAGCCCAACATGAAAAGCATACAGGAACGGGCAGTGCTCATCTGTTGATTAGAGTCTCAGGTCATGTAAGGTTCTGCACCAGAGAGTGATTTTCATGTGGTTGGAGGGGTTTTTGGCTTCTGCTGAAGGTGAGACTGAAACCTGATGAAGCAAGTCATCAACAAGTCCACAGACTCCACTGGCACCATGGCAGGAAACAAAAGCAGCTTCTTCCCCTCAGCAGCATGTTCTGTGGCTCCTCAGTAAAGCTGGTATGTGCCAACCTGCATTACCCCTGCCTCCCTAAATCTCTTGTCATCCTTTCCTCCCTGCAGGTGAGCGACCATTCCCCTGCACATGGCCTGACTGCCTTAAAAAGTTCTCCCGCTCCGATGAGCTCACCCGGCACTACCGAACCCACACTGGTGAGAAGCAGTTTCGATGCCCCCTCTGCGAGAAGCGGTTCATGCGCAGTGACCACCTGACCAAGCACGCCCGCCGACACACTGAGTTCCACCCCAGCATGATCAAGCGATCCAAGAAGTCCAGCTCCAGCAGCTCCTTGTGAAGGCAGGGCTGGCCCTGGGAGGGGAATAGGGGAGAGGCAAGCTGGGACGGGGATGCAGGCAGTGATGCCAGAGCATGAGCATCCGCTATGGTGCCGGTCACCCTCACTGTCCAAAAGCACATGTAGCCGATGTTAAAAAAACAAAAGTACTCAGCACCTCCATCCCTGTCCTCCACCTCCCCTGCTCTGCTCTGAGAACAACAGTCTGGAGCAAGCAGACTGTAGGGTGAGAGGAGGGAAGGGACAGCCAGCAGAGGAGGCAACCACCTCCTCGAACATAAAGCATTGATACTGGTGTACATACATATGACAGGGTGGTCTGGCCTGTGCCACCGTAGTAGCGTGACCCCAAAGTCTTTGTGATTGCTGTATCATGAACATGTTTTGTTGAACAGTGTAATGCTGCTTGTATTTAGAGTTTGTTGAGTAATAACACTTTCCGAGTCACACAAATAACTCTCAGATAAAAACTCCATAGCACATTGTAGAAGTGGGTTTACTTCTGTGTCAGTGATCTTGCACTTAAAGAGACTGTTAAGAGAACATTACATATGTTACTAATAGCATCTGATTGATATACTGAGATAAGGTGAATTTATACTCAAGAAGGCCCATTAAATAAATGGGTCTTTTTAATTTTTCTTTGCATTAACTATACTTTTGAATATAAGCTGGACTTTTCCAGTAAAAACATGTATAATCCAAGAAGATACTTAAAGCAAAAAAAACCCCACAACAGCTCAGTCATTTTCTGATCGTATGTGTATTTAGCTCTGTTATTCACTTACCTGGAAAAATACAAGTCTGCTTAGATAATGTGGTGGGCATGTGGGAGCTGAGCATATGTCTCTCATGTGATCCTGTACTTTACTTGTCAATAATACAGTACTGTACTGTAGAAATGCCACTAACAGTGCTTTATTCTGCTGTGTTTTGTTTGAATGGGTGCATAATAGCAGCTACCATCCTTACAAACTGCTGCTTTTTTAAAGGCTTCTTCTCTTCCTACACTTGCCTTAAAGATATATTCTCTTCATACCATGGCCTAACTCCCTTTGAGCCCTCCAGGAGTTGTGTATGCTTATGGAGAGAGTAGATCTTTCCTTAAGAGTACTCTGCTAATGGAAACACCTGAAACTATTGTAAAGAGCATTTCAGAAGGGCTCCTTTGTCTCTTAATTGCTAATTCTCTAGAGTATGGGGGAAAACCAAGAGCTAATTTGAAATATGGAAGGTGTTGCAATATTCCTTACAACACAAGCTTCTCTTGGTACCTTGCTTTGTACCTTTTTCATGCATGGCACGTCAAATGTTGATAAAGGCAGTATTACTTTTATTTGAAAGCTGTTTTTTGCTCTTTACGAGGAGCAAAAAGATCACTGAATGAAAACTTTCAATTGTGGTGATTAGCTGAATATTTCAATCTTTTTTATGGTAAAAGCATGAAATTTAAGGGGTTATCAATGATATATTTTTTCCCTCCCCAGCTGCATAAAGGTGGGAGAATTCTGTTTACACATTATTTTTTTTCAGAAACATTCTTCTGTTTGGTTTTTTACCCCTACTACAGAGACTTAGGGCCAAATTCATCTTGTGAGTAATCACACTGAAACCCAAAGTGTTTCCACTGCAGACGAATTTAGGTCATCTTGTAAAATTCTGTACATAAAAAAATCTTGTTAGTACACCTGCAATTACAGTATCTTATTGTTTTATCTGATAAAAAGCTTGCTTCCTAGAAAAAAAAAACATAAAAAATGAACTCGGAGAGTAGAGTGTTTTCCTCTACAGTTGTATATGGCTTTCAGCATTAGAAATCAGTTTGCATACTGTGTTTTTACCTGTGTAGTTCGTGATAAATTCCGTCTATATGAAGAGAACTGCTTTTAAAGCATTGGGGATATTGAACAGTCTGTGGAATAAAAAAGGGATGTGTTTTCTTCAGTGAAGACATCAGGAAACCAAGCACACTTTCTACCTCCGTTTCACCTTTTTGAAACATTTATTTTAGAAACCAAACTTTAATTTCTTATATTCAAAATGAGTCATAGGGATATAGGTTCTTCACAATAAAAACTGGTAGCATTGGTATTTCTATTGATCTAGAAAGTGTTCTGCTTACCAGTACTGTTCATGCTGCCTTGAGTGGGGTCAGAGCCACGAGTAGCCACGAGTAGCCCGGTGAAATTCAAAGGTGCATGCACGTTCATCTTCCTTCTTCTCTCTGAAGATCAAGCAAGATTTCCAGTCCGTCCTGCAATCTGGATTGTTGCCATTTTGTGGGATAAATGCCGCACTTGGAAAATTAAAGCCTGATCCTGTGAAATACAAGAGAACCTCACATTCTGTCAACCACAATGGGAAGCCGCTGATAAGCAGCTCCTAAATCAGTATGTAGATGTTTTGCTCACTTAGCTACCGGGTTTAACCAATACATGGAAGTAAAGGGCCAGATTTATGGTTTCCACCTTGCTTTTTTGGGGTAGAATGCACATTTAAAGAAAAATTGTTGTTCCTGCAAAGTCTGAAAGAGTCAACAAGAGGGAAATACTTCAGTCCATGGGACAATGGGACATACAAGACATGTGTCACCATTGCCAGTGACAAGATCCTGTTGCTGAAAAAATGGTAATGTTTTGCTGTATTTCAGCATTGGGCAGACAGGATTAATGTGATTCATTAACCACTAACACAATATGCTGGGAATAATCAGGTTTGGGGATTTCATATTACTGTTTTGTTAATTTGGTTTGGTTTTTTTCTTTTTTCTTTTTTTTTTTAGTAAAATCAAATAATGGCTTTAACACATAAAACAAACTGCAGGTTAGTTCTTCGCATCTTGAAGTTAAGTTTCAAAGAGTGTTGCAAATGTTGGAAAAGAAATGAAAAATCAGGTTCTCTAATACCGTATGTATTTGTACTATTTTGGAAGTACTTAATAGTGCTGAAGTTAGGACAGCTCTTCTCCTTGGTTAAGAAAGTCCATTAGTATAGAGAAGTCATGGCTTTAAAGGTATAGATATGTAACATTCTTCTTTTTGAACAGTTTTTCATTACCTGTATTACAGATCTGTTTTCAGCTTACAGAAGGACTTAGCCCAGACTGGACACATACTTCAAAGTGCTGTTTTACAAACTAGTGATCTGTAACACTGTAAACTACCAACTTCCAACAGTTTAATCAGTTTTATTTTTGTACAGTATTCGTATTCTTTATAAGTTATTTTGCTGTCCTGTTTTGTAAATCACATGAAATTGTAAAAAAAAGGAAAAGAAAAAAAAGTAGGCATAGATGTTTTTGTACATATGTGTATATATATTGTCCAAATAAAGAAAAAAGGAGTAAAAAACCCCAACTTTATCTTGAATGATTGGAGTCAAGCAGTGGTCATTGATTTGTAATCAATGATTACAAAAAAATCCTGCTGCACGTGATAAAATCCATGGCTTGAGTACTGTATGAACCAGCTTAGTGTTGCTAGTCATTATTTGGCTTGGGTCTTGTTTCCCAGGTATTTCTTCTGCCAGTACAACAGGGAGAGAGAGACACAACTTGTAGTGGGGGAAAAATGTCGCGTCACCTGCATGCTCTAGCTCCTAAGAAGTCTGTCTCCCATTGCTCCATGGTTTTTGAGCTCAGACTGGTGCTCTGCCTCACACAGCTGCTCCTTGAACTCATGATGCTTTAGCCTGTGCAGCCACACTGCTGCCTTGAGCTTTCCGTGGTGTTGGAGGGGTTGCTGGTGTATGAGATAAAAAAACATTTGCTTAGCCTCTGAAGGAGAGAAGGGCAAGGAGCCCTGTGCCAAAAAGCTCACTGACATTTACAGTCACTGACATTGCAGTTGCTAAAAGCAACTACTTAGATGAACTAACTTAACCTAGTACATGGGAACAGTGCTAGGGTATGACTGCAGGATAAGCCCTGGACCCAAGGGAACACATAACCTTCCAGCAATGCGGGCAGAGACAGTCAGGTGGAAGTATGCCATCTGCACCTGGAACTAAACTTTTAAGTAGCCTCCAGATTTGACTTGATGCTGAGTTGGAGTTTCCTCTTCTTGGGTTGGATGGCCAAAGGATAAATAAAACAAACTCAGCATAAGGTTTTCTTCTTTTAGCTTGTCATTGATTTTAGGAATAAGGGACACAGGGCTGTGGCATTGGCCTCATTCCCTTGCAAGCCCATCATTAAAGACTTTCTACAAATTTACCATTCTTCACCTTGAACCCCTAGTATTTGTCTTTAGTGCTGTAATTGGAACAGCTACCAAAACCTTCCTAGTGCAGAGAAGGCCTTAGCCTTAGTAGGATGTTTCCAGCCACTGAGATCTAGTACACTCTACAGAGCAGTCTTGCCTGGAGTGGTGTAAATTTTTTACTGGACTTTGTATGTCATGTGAAGACTTGGGTGCACCACAGTGGTGCTGGCAGACTTCAACAGTGTACAGGGAAGAGTGACCCTGAACACAGACCAGCTGTCTCTGAGAACACAATGTCTACAAGGTTGTGAGGGTCTCTTGTATTTTCCTTCTTCCTCTCTGCCAAGAACAGAAGAAGGGAAATGTGCCATAAAATGTCTTAAAAGTTTGGTTCAATGCCTGCAGAGTGGTTCAGAAAGCTGCATACAAGGAAGGGTGGCTTTCTGAATCTGCCTGCTGGGTGACCTGGATGACTTTGATCTCCATAAGAGTCTAGAACAATATTGTTCAGCACTCCCTCTTCCAGGGCTAAGGAGTCAGTGAGGTTTCCTTTCTGCATCAGAGCTCTGTAAAAACCACTACTTTCTCAATGGCTTTTGCTTTGGAAACAATCTGTTCCAGGTTGAGCTCCTTGCACTTCCCAGCCACATCTGACAAATTTCATCTACAGTAAATATGAACTCAAAATTGTCAGAGGACTGTACTTACCCAGCTACTCTTTAAGGGACTGCCTTAAAGAAGAGGAAGCTTTCCCAATGGCAAGAATTTTGCAGTTACATGTTTTCAGTGTAATGCTCTCCTCAACCGAGAAACTCCCTGACCCCTAAAACACCTCCTCAAACACTTCCACAAGTATTGGGGAAAGCTTCCCATTTCAAAAAGAGAAGGTCTTGACTGCCATCAGTTCTAATCCTTAATAGATGCTTCTTTCTGTATTTTTCCAACTCGTGTATGGCTTTTGGGGTGAGAGAGAGAAGAATCCCTATTGCTTTTGATTTGTATTTTTGAAATTGCTACAACTGTTACTCTATTTTTACTGGCTTGTGGTCGCCAATTCACAAGGATAAACATCCTATTGCTTTTCATATCAAAACCCATCAGTCTCTATTTCAGTGTTGTCTGTTGCCTCTTAGGCCATAAAATGCCTGGGTGTCTGCACAGCGAAACACAAGGTACCAAGGAAATGGAGTGTGTAAACCACAGCACAAGGAGAATCACTGAGTCAACAGCGGCAGCTCACCATGCCAAGATACAAGAAAACCCTACTGGAATTCAGAACGCATGGAAAAAGAAATCAAAGAACAGAGACAATATCAGAGCCCTCCTCACACTATGCTGAAAAGGTACACAGAAAAGTCTTGAACTTTTCCCAATGGCTTTTTTTCCCTCTTTTGGCTAATGGGCAGGGGCCAGAAAGACAACAGTAGAAGTTTCAGCAGACATAGATGTAAATTGCATTAGAGCTCCCTGCAGAGACCACATATGAGTTTGGGCTCTTCTGTGTTAATGACTGCTTTGCTGGCCTTGAATAGTGTTTCCAAGCTGAAAAAGACTTTTGAGAGCCTGTAAAAAGCCATGTATAACTGCTCTGTCAGAAAACACATGGCCAGGGAAAACCACGATTGTGTTACTAGCCTGTGCAATGCTGGTGGCAAATCACTGCCTCTGCTTTTCTGAATTGCAGAAGATAATCCAGGCCTAATCTGGAAACTAAACTACATTCAGCTCTTATACCTCATGAACCACATTTCTTAGGGCTATCATTTTTAAACTGAAACATATCAAGGGGGACAGCCTTACTATAAATTTATCCAAACTGAAACAAAGGAGATTCTCCCAATATAACTTACTCCAATGATTTTTCATGAACATACTGATTTTTTACATACTGATGCTTAAGGAAGTACATACACACTGGAGACTGTACCACTTTAATTATACTGGTACCAAGCCAGTATATTTTATACAGCAAAGTGTATTTTAAATACTACAAAATTTCTGACCAAAAAAGTTCTTCGCGGACAGTACAGTTCAGCTCAGAAGCAGACACAAAGTGGAATCAGATTCCTCAACCACCACAGCCCACAGAAAAATGTAACATCACTGGCTTTTCACCTGAACAGACCTTTAAGCAGCTCAAAGTGAGGGTGATACTGTCAGCAGTGTCTGAGAGCAAGCCCCTTTGCACGCCTTCTACCGATCATCTGCTTTGGATTTATGCTGTAATTCTTCAGGAAAACCAATAACAAACCCAACAAACAAAATACCTATGCAAAAAAAACCAAAACCCAAAACCAACCAACCAAACAAAAAACAAAAAACCCAAAACCTACCAACCAAAAAAACAACACCCATCCCCCCCAAAAACCACCAAAAAAACCCACAAACCAAAAATAAACAGTCAAAAAAACCTTTATTTTCCATGAAAAAACTATTACATGACCCAAACTGAGGCAAACCAGTGCTAATGGACCACAGTTAAGATCAAGCTGCATACTGTTCACAGTCTACAGCTTTGGTTACAAATTGGGGAAGGGGGAATTGGAGACTTTTCCCTTTTAAATTACATCATCTTGATTTGCTTTGAACCATTCATGTTGCACATTACCTGTGCCCTCTTCCACTCTTTGTTCTTTTCCCAGGCTCCTTGATATCTTCTGCCACCCTCTTCTGAGTTATCATCTGTTCCCTCCTTCTTTCTTCTTGCAAAGTCAGCTCTGACTGCCATGTGCATGGTTCCTTATCCCCAGCCAAGTGAATTCTGTCATTCTTTTCCAGCTAACTTGCCATGTTCTCATGTCCGTGCTTCCCTGTGAGCAGGTGACTTGCTCTTCTGAGTACACAATGAGGAAAGATATTTGCCATGATTTCATGTAGCTCCAGGTGCAATAATGAAGGGCATAACGTCATGTTTTGAGACTAATATACACTATGGGTTAATCCTAGGTAGCAGGTCAGTGCCAGACAGCCACTTGCTCACCCTCCCCCAGTGGGATAGGCCAGAGACTCAGAAGGATAAAAGTGAGAAAACTCGTGGGTTGAGATAAAGACAGTTTAATAGCTACAGCAAAAGCCACATGCAGAAGCAAAGCAAAACAGGAAATTCATTCACTATTTCCCATCAACAGACAAGCATTCAGCTATTCCTCCAGAAAAGCAGGGCTCCATCCCACACAGATGTTACTTGAGAAGATGTAATTCCAAATGTCCCTCCTTCCTCCTTCTTTCCCTGGCTTTCACTGCTGAGGACAATGTCATACAGCACGAGATAGCCCTCTCATCAGCTGGGGTCAGCTGTCCTGCCTGTGTCCTCTCCCAACTTCTTATAAACTTCTTGTGTTAGTGGGGCAGTGCAAGAACCAGGAAAGGACTCAATGCGGTGCAATCACGGCTCAGCGATAGCTAAAACATCCCTACATTACCAACAGTGTTCTTGGTCACAGACCCAAAACATAACCCCATACAAGCTACTATGAAGAAAATTAACTCTATCCCAGCCCAAACCAGTACATCTGTCAAAAAACCCCACTGGCCTGGTGGGGGTAACAAACAGATCAACAGAAGAAAGACTGGACAACTGGGGAATTTTACTTTAAGAGGAACCAAGAGATTAGTGAACAAAAGCTGGTGGAATTTGGTGGAAAGCAAAGAGATAGTGTCTGGGAGATTGCACCACTCAGAAAAGAGCTGAGCCAGAGGAGAGGTTGGCTACTACAGTGCTGGTTAACACTGCTTTTCATTTTGCCTCTGCTGTTGCTGTTGGCTTTTATTTTTCCATGCTTTTACTGCTGGCTTTCAACACTGCCACAGTCATGCCTGAAAAGCCTTCAACAGCAAAAAATATCTGGTTCCTGTACTCATCTCCCCTCTCCCTGTTTAACAGTTCAGCATTGTCAGTGGTTAAAGTTAGCACCAAAATAAAATGAGGTATAGCAACTACTAAATGAGTCCCTGCTACAAACGCTGCCCTTCCCCCAGGCTATTGCAATACACAAAGGACAGCTGGACCCATGAGCCTCATAGAAGCCTGGCTCTTGGCAAGCCTAGTCCAACTGCAACAGCACAGAAATACTCCCATGATTTTCAGATGTGCAGGCAGGAACAGGAGGAGGATTTTACTTGGAGCAGAGGTGGATTTAATTCCCTTCCCTATCTCCTTCCTCTCCAAATTATGGTGTACTGAATCCTGGTTTTATTCTTAATTATCAAGGCACTGGGAAAAAATGCTTCTGTAACAAAAAGTTCTAGGAAAAGTTATTTTGGACATTGTGTTTCAGTGAGTCAGAAGTGCAGCTCAGTTATTCACAGTGAAGCCAGCATGTCAAGGTTCCCCCTGCTTCCCATAATGTAGCTCTCCTGCCAGACACCTCCCGTCAGATACTGTGCCAATCTGCCCTGGTTTAGGAATGGTACTCCGCAATTCAGTGCCCCAAGACTCTCCAAACCAGGTGCTGCTCCCTCTTGCTCTGTTTTCCCTTCCCGCTGTGGCGGGACAGAGAGGAGAACTGGGGCCACAAAAGGTAAAGATCATTGGTCAAGAGTAATTTACTGGAAACAGCAATGAGACAAGAAAACAAAAAGTAACAGCACCAATACTAATGACATAGGGTATAAGAAAAGAAACAACTCACACAAACTCGATGAGAATAGACAATACTGGACACCTTCCTCTGTGACATTTTCTGGAGCAAAAGGAGCCCCTTCTCCTCCGGAGAGTCCCTTTCTCTCAACCCCCGGCAATGACAGGAGGTGGTACAGAACAACATCCAGGTCTTGGCCATGTTCCCTCCCTTATTATTAACTAACCCTGTCCTGGTTGGAGCCAGGACACAATCAAATCAGGAGTAACTACAGTTCACCTTTCAAGAAGCAGGCCAAATAGAATCATAGAATAGGTAGGGTTGGAAGAGACCTCCAAGATCATCAAGTCCAACCCCTGATCCAACTCCAATTACTATATCATGGCACTAAGGGCCACGTCCAATCTCTTTTTAAAAACCTCCAGGGATGGTGAATCCACCACCTCTCTGGGTAGGCCGTTCCAATGCCTGATAACCCTCTCTGTAAAGAATTTTTTCCTAACATCTAACCTAAACCTCCCCTGGCAGAGCTTGAGCCCATGTCCCCTTGTCCTATTGTTGGTTGCCCGGGAGAAGAGACCAACCCCCGCCTGGCTATAACCTCCCTTCAGGTAGTTGAAGAGAGTGATGAGGTCGCCTCTAAGCCTTCTCTTCTCCAGACTAAACAACCCCAGCTCCCTCAGCCTCTCCTCATAGGACTTGTGCTCAAGTCCCTTCACCAGCCTCGTTGCTCTTTTCTGGACCCGCTCCAGCACCTCAATGTCCTTCCTGAACTGAGGGGCCCAGAGCTGAACACAATACTCAAGGTGTGGCCTCACCAATGCAGAGTACAGGGGAAGGATCACTTCCCTGCTCCTGCTGGCCACACTGTTCCTGATGCAAAATAAAGACAGGGGAGAAGACAGGGAAATGATGCATGCAACATCAAAACAAATTCCATGAAATTATGAAACACTTTTTATTATATAGAGTTACCAGGTACTGCTGAGCTGGGACAGCCCTTCACCTCAGCATGGTGGTGCTCTACTGGCACAGGTGCTGTTGAGGATTGTGGGGTGCTGGGACAAGAGATGGAATTCTGCAGTATGTGGGACTCCTGTGAACAGCCACAGGACTCCTGCTCCACTTAGCAAACACAGAGCAACTTGAATGACAGATTTCCTTCTCACATTTCCTTCGATCTCCCAGGTAAACCCCACTGTCTAAGGTGGAAATATGGATAGTATCAAACAATATGCTAATATTATGCAAGGGTTTGTAAAGTAGACAAATTTCACATCTTGATTATCTGTTTGCTCTAACACTTTGTTTTCAAGAAGACACTATGGAATGGCATAGGAAAGGCAAGAAAGGTAAAAAATAAGGCCTTTTAGTAAAAGGTATTTGAAAAATTTAGAGACCTTGTCAAGGGAACAAGCAGGAAACTGCAGCTTCATGGAAGAAACCCAAGTTAGTTTTGACAATCCATAGTAAGCAGCATTGGAAGATGCTCCAGAAGCTTCTAGACAGGAAGCATTGGACAGAGATCTTGGTAACAGAAGGCATCTTGGACTAAATCAAAGACAAAAAGCCTCCAGTAGTGTTAACTCAAAGTACCACTTGCTACGAGGCCTGGAGCAGGTGCCTATCCCAGGCTCTAAAGAGCACCTACCATACTTCTCAGCAAGCATCCTGCAGCCCAGCCCAGCTCTGTCATGTCTCACTAACTCTAAAAGCCTGAAGAAGAGATGTTCCCAGTCAGGAACAACTTTGTCAGGACACATTTATTTTATTTCCAGTACAAAACTAAGCTTCATCTAAGCATGTTAAAAGCAGTGGAGTGGTGCAAGGGTTTCTCCTCATTGTGGTTTGTTGTTTAGACTAAGCAATCTCTCCTAAATAACAATAATGTACCTGCACAAGTACATGTTGTATTAAATGTTTTTTTTTTCCCAAGATCTTTTTATTTCTCAGTAAGTCACAATTTCCATGCTGTTTCTCTCTCTTGCAACACATAAGCAGAGACAGATGTTTGTTAGAACTGCAGATGGTGGGGGAAGAGGATCTTTGCCCTAGTCTTCAGCTGGTCTAAACAACAGACAAAAGTACCTATTTTTTGAGAAAGCTCAATTTATACATCAGCTGTTAGTACTATTTGGGGTCTTCCCACTTCTACATTTTTGAGAGGTCCTGTCTCGTCAGCAGGGAAAGTTGGATATCACATGTATATTTAACCTGAACTCCCACTCATTCTCCCCTCCTCAAAGTTACATTGAAATCAATTCCATGGGTTTTTATAGCAAGAGCTGAATGTCAGTAGCAAGGCATGAGGAAGCTGGAGGCACAGAAGGGCCCTGTTAGCTGGTAGAGAATGCTCTGTAACACTGCAGCTACATTTGGCAACTCCATGTGGATTTTCAAGTTTGAATACACTACCAAGTTCAAAAGGCTCCCTTTTACACCAAAAGGTCTCTGGATGCACCTCTCACACAAATCAGCAGGTGACTAACAGGACCCAGTGTATGGGAGGCCACAGCCATGTTGTGCAGCCCACTGCAAACAGCAATGGCTGCTTCCATATACAGACCTCCTTCAGAGGCCTCAGGTAGCAGAGCTGCTGGACACTCTATTTGTTAGTACCATGCCAGTGGTAGTTTTGCAGCTCATTACACTGCTTAGGGTAAGTTAATATGAATGACAGTATTGTATTAAGATTGCAGTAAGATAAAATGAAATCAGCACCTATGGTCAATGGCTTCAAGGAAAAAGCAAACCCTCTTCACTTTTGCAGTGTGGCAGCCATGTATCCACAAGAGGTAATTTTTTGAGACAGGATCTGAAGTGTCATCCTCTTGAAATAAGTCACTTCTATTTCCTACCTCAGCTTGAAACATGAGAAAGGAACTGAAATCGAAGAAGAAATCCCATGAAGTTCTAAGATGACAGCATTAAGAACAGATAGTGCTCGCTAGTCACAGAAGAACCAAGTCTTAACACATGTTCATGTAAGTAGTTTCACTTACTTAGACACTGAAAACAAACTGCACTTTTCATACAGTGATGCTCAGAGACTAAACAGAATGTCTGTTTTTACAACTCCATAAAAATAAAAATGAAAAACATAACAAAACAACCACCTTAAAAGTTCAGGTTACAAGAAGCAAAGTATTTTGTCTATCAAAGAACACATATAAAACAAAGACCGTGCAATACAGTGGACAGACAAACGGACCTGCAGTTTTAATTATGTTGAGGATACTCTGCTGACCAACCCGAACCCTGGACTAGAGCTCAAGTTTCCACACTCTTTTAGCTCTTCTGTGAAATATTTGTGATTTTGTGACCTTATTCCTTGAGGACTACAAAATGAAACATTATGTCAAAAATGATAAATAATGATTATAAAGTATTTACTCAACAGTAATACATTCATAGAACCATATTCTTTATATTAAGTTCAGGTGTATTTTCACAAAACAAAAACCAGTGCTCAGCTACTTACAAACCACTCTCTTCCTACAGATCACCTGAACTAATTAAAAAAGGTTACATTTCAGTAGGGGAACTTTAGACAACATCCATATCTGTGGTAAAGGAAGACTATTTACCAAAAGCTAACTGCAACTGTTAGGGAAAAAAAAACAGCCTCCAAAAAACAACAGCAATAGAATTAGTCCAGTATAACCTAGAAAAATTAACTGTACTTCTGATGCTGCATTACTGAAAAAAAACTCCAGAAAAATACAAGAAATTTCCTTTTTATTTAAACCTACCATTGAGAAAAAGCAAGTTCTTCAGAGAAAGTGACCACTATGAAAGGCTTCAAAAAAGAAATCATGGACTTCAAATCTGTTATACATTTGTGTAAATTTTAAGATTCACGTTCTTAATTATCAATTCTTTGCAGGTTCTCCTCTTTGACAACTTCTGGAGTCTTGGAAGCCAAATGTTCCAAAAAAGGTCTACAGAAACATTTTATATATGTATAGCTACATATCTGTAGCTATACACTGTTCAGCCATCCTTGAAAGTCGCCGTCGTCGCTTCATGAAATACTTTGTGTTCCATTTTTTTGATTCCACCATAAAAGGTCCACTGTAGACAAACAGCACAGTCATCTTGTCACTGTAAGTGAGATTCCACAGGAGCTAGTGAAAAACACAAAACCCAAAGTCAAAATAGCTGTATGTTCCACATTTTCTAAAAAGGGAAGTCTACATGAGACCTTAGATCTCAAAAGGTCAATATGGCAGAATTATAGCCTTTCTGACAGATGATGTACATTTTTTCCTAGGAACCACCTCAGAGAGACTCCACTCATTCTTCAGGCAATTTCCATGTGTCACTATTCTTATTGGAAGAAACCACTTAAGTACTTTTTTCTGTATCCACAACGGGGAGAGAGTAACAGCTGGTTTTCCTTTTTTTTTCCTAGGGCAGGATAGGAAGTAGATTTACTTGGGTACAATTATTATGTCTCTCTTTAGCCTTGTGCTCCTCTAAGCTAAGCAATTTTCATTAGCAGAAACTCAAAACAATCAAAACTACTTAAAAGTTGCTCTGCTGTCTTCTGGAGCAACTCCAGCCCCCCCCAACTACTTTTCTGAAGGTCACAGCCAAAGCTGGACACTTACCACAATCCAAATCTTGCAGGCACAAGCCCAGGAGACAGATGTCATGCAAGCTGTAGGGTTATGTGCAGTGGTCAGGATGATGTTTAGCGATTTACCTGTAACTGATGCTCAACTTATTATCCACAGTAACTTGTCTCCCCAGGCATTTAGGCCTTAGACCAGATGCTGTTGTTGATTTTTTCCCATTTAAGTACCAAATTTTATGCTTGTCTGTGCTGAAATGAATCCTGTTTTCAATTAAAGATACCTAAGATTGTTTAGAATTCTAATCTTGCTTTACAGCCAAAAAAGGATTAACTCCCAACATGGTGATAATTCATATATTTAACAAATGTAATTTGTTTCAGTACAGATTCTTATTAAAAATACTGATTTTCAAATCCACTTCTAAGGAACACATTCAGTTCATCTACTTTTTTGACCATGAATTACAGAATACAATTTACCTAATCAACTTACTGCATACTAGTTTATACCCTTTCCCATCTATAGCTTGCTTAAAAATATAGCTAGGGAAGGTGTCAACAAAAAAAGGGTCACAGTTTTCCCTGTATCCACTGGGTACATACATAGAATTTACCTTAGAATGACAATTAGTCACACTTCCTAGTATGTGATTACATCCTTGCTTTCTAGGAAGTGGTAACATACAGCACTGCAGGTCAGGCACTGCAACAGCAGTCTGGCTTTCTCCTCAGCCTGCCCTGTGCAGCCTTTCAACGATCCTCCGATGTGCCCACTAAACACTGTTATGGGCTAAAACCTGTACATGATGTGCTCTCTCACTGATGTTTCTTGTGACAGGCCATTACAACTTTGCTGTGGCGATGACCCATTTGTGGCGAGTGGGAAGAGGGGGTAGCCAGAAAGATGTAATACCTTCAGCCACCTCTTCATAGCGCTGTCTTTTGTTGCTGAATAATGCTTCCGAGATTTTTTTACTCCTGCTTTATTTTATTCTGTTCCTTCTGGTTAGCTCTGCACAACTCCCATTTCCCCGTCTCTATTCTTAGTAATTTGACAATGAGCACAACTTTTAGAACAGAACACAACTCTGAACCCCAGACAGTCGTTTTCTACAGTTTCCTAGATTTGGGAAGCATTATAGTTAGTTGAACTATCTCTATTTTTTCAACATCTAAATCATTCTGTTCCTTCTCAAAGTAGGAGAGAGCACAGAAAAGCTGATCCAACAAGGAGGGGAATCTCAAGAAGATAAAAAGGAGTGGGTAACACAGAGAACAATAAAGAAGTGATGTGGTCAGGAAACCACGAAACTGTGTGGAGGCAAGTATACAGCAAGATCAGAAGGAACAAGCAGCACCACCTTCCACCCACTTTCAGTCAGGTAAATTCTGTTAAGGTGGCTTTATTCAGACCCTTCAACTGTTATATGTACAGAAAATAATAGCATAAACCAGCCAGATTTTCTAAAATACATTGAGTAACAGGATGCAGATCCAGTACCTTAATAAAAACCAGCCCCCTGCTGACTGCTTGTCTCCCTGGTGCGCATATAACCTTTACTAGTTCAATAACATTAGTTTCTGTTAAGGGTGTGGGTGAACAGCTACCCTACTTACCTTAGTCCTTTCAAGCCTTGGCATCACATCACCACATCACCTAGTAAGTCAGTTATCTTTTAATTTTTTTATTTTAACAGACGAGTACAATTAAGCACTCTTGGAGCCTAGCTCTCACCTTTTCTCAGCTTCTGTGTCTCAGATTATTACTTGAATAGTTTTCCTGTATTAATGTGGGCCTCTTCTAGTTCTTCTGACGTCAGCAGCACTAGCCTGCTCCTCCTCCAGTATTGTCATCTGACTTGTTTGGAAATTGGTCTTTTCTACAGTTTGAATTCTGTGTTAGCTAGAGGCCTTGTTCCATGGTAACCCCAGCCACTGGTGGTTAACACATGTTCCACTGAATGGGTTTTTGAGGACATGAGCCTTGGTCTAAGTTGCCTCAATTCTTGCCAGGACTGTCCTTAAAATGGACAAATCCTCTCAGTTACCCTTTAATATAAAGTTCTTAGGTAAAATAGAGCTAAGTTATACAGTGTTTATAGGGGTATTATCACACAAATCTTAAATCTCCTACACTAAATTTTTCATTTCATTTTCTGCCACGCACCTTTGGTGTAATGAGGAAGTACTGAGACGCCTTTTTTTGACAAGCAGTTTCAACAACCATTTGAAAAACTCTTCTCTCATTCACTGGATCCATTCCCTAAAAGGGGAAAAAAAAACAACTGTTCTCTTCACTATGTCATAAGAACCTGCATGGAATAAGTCCAATACTGCACTATTGATTCTCACCTGATTTATTTCATCAACAATCCTGAAAGGACATGTGTTGAGTTCTTGTAGAGCCATCAGGTACAACATAGTGGAAACACTCTTCTCACCTCCACTCTGATGATATGGAGTCAACTCATGAAGTTCAGTGCCACTGCGGAATTTGACTCTAATGCGAATGCCATACTTGTCGTACTCCTCCTGTAAAAGCCAGTACCTGTCGGACTCATTTTCTTCGTACTACAGCTTATTTTATAATTACATGCAAATTGAAGAAATTTATGACAAATATTCTACAAGGGTCTACAAACTACTCAGTTTTAACTTAAAATCAACATATTAGTTCTGTTTCATCTATTTTCCTTAAACCTCATATACTCTTGTTAGAGAATTTTCAACAACACTCCTTCCCCATGACAATGATCTGTTCATTTCTGAATCCCTGGTAAGAAAGGTTTCATACACATTAAGAACATCAGTAGGAAAAAAAAATCTCGGCTAGAAAAAGAAGAAAACAATGGCCCTATAAATCCCATTAATCAGAAAAAAAATTAGGGCATTAGGGTACATGGTACTATCGAATTGAACAAAGGAGTGATGGTGGTATGTAGGTTAAGATTCCATCTGAACCTCTTCAAGTGCAAGCAGTCCAAAATTCACCACAGCAATTTTCTTTTCATACTTAAAACAGGAAAACTACATACAAAGATTCCAACCCTGGCTTTTCTTTAACAGTAAAGTGACACTAGTCAGCAGCCTGAGTCAATGCAAAGGTGTCAGGTAACATGTGATTCAAAAGAAGCATCATGCAAGGAAATACATTCATGATTCAGAGAAAAAGAAATCTTCAGAGTACTCATTAATATTTCTGAAGTTGTGTTCAGTTGTTCTGATCACAACTTCATGTAAGGAGAAATAAAAACTAGGATCTAAGGTCTTTAGGCCCACTATAATTTTAGATCCATTTGCACAGACTGAAGCTAGGCACAGGAAGTGAACAAGGTACAGGCTAGCAAAACCCTGAGTAAGAAAGATTCACCCTCCAACACAGCCGTGATGGTGTCAGAGAGTCAGGCCTTTGTTGCCAGACTATTTGGAATGCCAGTTTCTATAACTGACAAGATGTTCAAGACCTGACAAGAACGATGCTCAAAAGTCCATATGGGGAAATCAAGGAATGTGAGGGTTATCACTGCTAGCGGAATTCTGCTAGCCAAGGAAAGTCAAAACGTTCACCGAGCCTTCTGCTAGGACGTCAAGGAAGAACCCAGTGAAGTGTTCCACACAGTATCACAGATTCAGAATCACAGAATCAATTTTGTTGGAAAAGACCTCTGAGATAACAGAGTCCAACTTATTACTGAACACCACCATGTCAACTAGACCATGGCACCAAGTGCCACATCCAGTCTTCCTTAAACATATCCAGGCACAGTGACTCCACCACCTCCTTAGGCAGTTAGTTCCAATGTCTAATCTCCCTTTCTGTGAAATCTCTCCCAATGTCCAAGATTCCTCCTATTACTGTCACCAAGGACATCAACAGATCTCAAGTTATCTGCAAGGCAGGCTAACAGAGGTTTGAACTTCAGTGTCACACAAATATTTCTAAGAAAAGATAATTCTACCTCAAGAGTGTATCTCTCTATATCTACAGGTCAGGCAAAAGACCCTGCTGCAGCAAAGGGTAAGGAATCCAAGCTCAGAAACAGATTATCTACCTTTCCGCATTCTTGCCACTGATCCCCCCAAGCAAGGAAGTTTTACTCACTAGCACAATACCACTAGCTAACCTCTTAAAACTACTTGTGACATCTTTGCTATAGAAAAGCAAGACCTTCCAAAGACCATACTCAGAAAGACAGTCCAGACTCCTTTTGCTTTTGAACTGCTTTAATGTTCCTTCTGTGTTCTCACTGCCAACTTACTTTTATCTAAAAGACAGTTTTGTGTAAAATAGATCTGACTCCCCAGGTAACTATCAAAAGACCAGAAAAGTCTATGTTTTAATGTCCTATTATTTCATACTAGTTTCCATGTAAACATTTTTTATGCAGTTCATATACAGAGCCTTGTCAGACACTATTCTGCCCCAAATAATAGCTACCACTTCAAATATTTTTTAAAAAGCTGCTTGAGTTAATTTACAACAGCAAAACAAAAGAAAAGTTTAAGTCTTAATTTTCACTATTGTGGAGTCTATGCATTAACACATGAAAGTTTTGAAATCATCACTAGAGAGATCAATTTAAACCAAATATCCAACTTCTGTTCACTACGGTTACTATTTCTCACCAAATTCTACTGATGCTTTAAACTCTTCAGAGGTAAACCCTACTGAGAGCATAACAGGATGGGCCCAATGACTGCTGCTTCCAGAACAGACAAAATGCCAGCAGACTCCAGTAGAAACTACATGTAGAACAAAATCAACACCTAATAATAGTAGATATAGATGATAACAGAGGAACACAAATCAGCTGAAAATGCAGAATCAAATCATTAATTTCATAAATCTGAGTTACAGCTTCTAACCAAGCTCTGTAAGTTGCAAGCCTATTCCACAAGTCAAGACGTAAAGTCCTATGTATCTGGATAAAGATCCACTTTTCTTCAAATCAGATTGGTAAGTAAGTTCAGTACACAAAGTGTTCAGTAAAAGTTCATTATTTTTTTAAAAATAACATCTCCAAATGATGACTTGTTACTTTCCTCTAGCAATATATGGACAAAAGGTGATGCAAAAAAATGTTATTCTTCCATATGAAAAATAAATCTTACCTCATTTTCTGCATGAAGATCAACTTCACCCACACACTGCATAGAACTAAAGAACTTACTGAACTTAGCATTAATTTGTTCAATCATGCCTTTCAAGAGGTTTAGCCACCTTTCTTTGACCTAAAAGTAGACAAACCCATGTAAAACCAGTTCAGTAACTGAATTTTCCCTTAGAGATAGCATTTAAAGAAACATCATGATTAGGGAAGCTCACATCTCAGTTTACACTCAAGACAATTTGAAATGTTACCCTTTATTTCTGTATATACATTTGTTCTATAATGTATAATGACATAAGATTATAATGATACCAAAGTGATAACCTGAGCTATTACCTGTGAAATGTTTTGCCTATAGTTATTCAATTCATTTTTCTTTTCCTCTAGATATTTTGTCAACTGCTGTATTTCTTGTGTTTGCTTATTGTATTCTTCAACAACCTGCCAGAATAAAAAAGGTAATCAACAAAACGTTTCCCAATTCTAACCTTCACTGTAATAATATGACACTGCACTGATAATGTTCAAACACAATTATTTACACTATTGCACTGCACACTAAACATTTCTAGCTTTAAAGCAAAGAAATTGTAAAGCATTACCTCTTTCGCATTTTTTTAAAAGGCACAGAACACACTGTTCTCTTGGAACAACCTACTTAAAATCTGAATAGATGCAGAATCTGGCATTTACAGCACATTGTTCCTGCTGTCTAGCTTTTTATACCTATACCAAGGGATGCAGCACAGAGTGGAAAGCAAGTACAGTGCAAGTAGAGGGGGAGGAAGAGTGAGTCGAAGGTAAGCACTGAACATACCGAAGCATTCAGGCCTGTGAAACAGGAGGCCCTCGTCTTCTCTTCGTTCAGAAGAGCATCAATTTCCTCCAATGTGTTTGGAAGAGCCTGAAAACTCTATAAGAGAAAGGATGCAAGTGTTACAAAGCAATACTAATGAAGGACTCACATTTTCTAAAAAGAAACTGAATAAACCATAAAGTATTCTATTACTTTTAATCAGGATGTTGCATATTAAAAATTTAACACAGCAAAATTTCCTTTACAAACTACTTTGGACAGAGAAGGAAGCTAGACAAATACAGCCTCTAATTAGTTCTGTGAACAAAATACTATGGATTTTAATTGAAATCTCAGATCAAATTTTCTCTCCCCTGTGCACAAAACAAAGTGACAGTCAGAGGGTATGCCAGCACTATTTAAAAGTTCTTCAAAAGGTTAAGTGACAATAAAAGAAATACACATGATCCTTTACTGGGAGCCCTCTAATATAAAATAAAGAATACTCTTTGCAGAAGCTATACATTTAAGACAGATGTGGAGATTTGTTTTCGTACGTACACTTTGCAATTCTCTTGGAAAATCTTGATCTGGACTCAATTTGCAGACCTGTCGAGCTTGCTTCATCAGTTCCTTGCAGTTCTCATAAAGAACTTGCTTCTTATCATCCAGTTCATGAAACCATTGCTGCCAGAAATGTTAAAGATATTTTAAAAAATACATCTTATTTTTAAATTTTATTATGAAATTCCAGAGATGACACTAGCACACTGGCAACAAACCACATCTGAAGCAGAAGTGAAATCAGACTGAATGTTAGAATATTGAAAAAATTTGTTTCAACGAACAGAATTCATTATACCTCTCTGCTCCAAGTCAACAGATGCCAAGGTAAACTGTCAAAAGCAAGTTCTTCTAACACAGGTAAATTTATTTTCTCTCAACTAAACGAGTGTGCATGTAGACTTAATAGATGCCTCAAAATAGACTATTTTACAGGAAGTTACCTATAAGCCAAAACACAACTCTTGCGAGCCTTATATTAGATCACATTTAAATGTATTTATCTCATTAGGAAAGCACAGTGGACATGACGTACACTGAATGATTATTTCAGTTGACATTTTACCAAGTAAACATCATCACTACACAATCAGAAGTACCTAATTTGTTGTTTCATATTGTACCTCTGTAATAGAGCTAGGAAAATACAAAACAAACACACACTATTTTTAAACTAGTGCTTAAAAGTAATTGAAATGCAGGTATGGTTCTGGTTTCACAGTGGTCTCAAGGCTAAACTCTTCGGAACTTACTACAGGTAAGCAGCTAACTCAGTCCACAACTGTTACAATGCAATGGTATGTCAACAGTCATTTACAGCAGTTAAAGTACAGTACATAAAATATGGCACCTTCACAAGACACCAAGCTAAAGATTATGTCAAATAAGCAGTATTCAGGCAAAAGAATTTGGAAAGTCTGCAGTATCTCTCTCCATCTGACCCCAGCAATCACACTCACTCATCTCTCTGTATGTGGAATGCTTCTGCTTCCAACAGCTGAGCCTGCAGTGTTTGCGAGTGATTGCTCACTACAGCCTACCAGTTCAGGTGAGCACCACTGCAAGACAGCTGGGAGATGCCAACAGTCAGAAGGGAAAAGGACTACATACAAACATACTGGTGAATTTTAACCAGTGTTAATTTACTATACATTTGCTCAGTGATTACACATAAAATCCATCTTTTCAATTGACCAGTACACTGCAGGAATACATTATTTCCACTTTTTTCAGAGGCACAAAAATCCATATGCACAGTATTTTCCTTCAGTGCTTTCTTCTGGCAGTTTGGAAAGTTTAGTTATATTCTTATATTTATGAGAACTTTATCTTTCCAGTTATTGTTGTGCACCTCAGTTAAATATGGGAGCCCTCCAGTGGTGAAAAAATTTCAAAGCTTTCCTTTAGAGATTATGCAGTTAGAGAAACACTTATTTTGAAATACAGGACACAGACACTGATAGCAACTCTCATTACTTTCTGGCAATTTAATGAATCCTTATTCATTAAATACAACATAAGTAGTAGTAATAGATGTGACTGAGTGATCACCCAGAGAGTTCTCACACTCAACTCAAGAATTAGAGGTGCTGTTCTCAACATGTATCAAATCAAAAATCCTGTTCTTCTCTCTCTCCACACCAAGCACTAGATTTTGCTTTAGAGATAAGCACTTTATAGTCCCCATAAACACACTGTATTTTTCTACCCTGTTTTTCAGAAAGGTTGAGGAAAACAAAAACGACCTTTTTAAGGTCTTTTATGAAGACTTCATGAAGTCTACTGCAGAGAAGGAGGGAAATGTCACAGGGGTGGCAAGAAGGACTGGCGTTAGAGCTGTACAGATAAAACAGTAAAGGGAAGATGTCGCTTTTTCTGTTTACAGCCAAGATCTTGTATTACACTGAATTGGCATAAACAAACCTGTACAGCGCAACACTTATGTTCCACTGAATATCTGCATATGCCACGTAATACATTAAATAAAAAAATTTTTGTAAAACATTCCTAAGTTCTAATTAAAATGGGACCTGGAAATTTAAAGCCTTAAAGGCTTAATCTGAAATGTGTTCGACTTCATGATCATGAAGGCAAAGGATACAGTCAGCAGCACCCACACTTTTTTATATAAGCAGCATTGATTTTATACTTATGTGTTTGACCATTTCCAGAGCTCAAGTCAGTTCTGAAACATTTGAAGTGGGTAATCTCGACTCTCAATTGTACCTAAAGCTTCCACTTGAAGCCCTGCAGACCTGCATGGAATAAGAGTTCAAGGTGATCTCTAGGTACTGCAAATGCCAAGCAGATTCAACATGGAATATGTCTGATCCAAGTCAAGTAAAATTCTTCAGGGAAGAGGAAAATACATGTTTGGCAGTGGAAACTTCAGTATTCAACAGAAAGACTGGAAAGAAATAAGACATTTGATGTGATTATGAAGCATGTACCAGAACAAATGCACTGACAGTTCAACAACAGGTTAAGTTTCAATTTTCATTCAGCTTTGCCAGTTTACTGTCTTGGCCACATGCTAAATAAAATGGTAAGGTTCCTGTCGATTTCCTGAAGGTGCTTCAATAAAACAATCGTAGACAAAAAGAGTAGGTCTAAGAATTGCCATTTTGAACAGAGATGCTACCATAAAAAATGGTAAGTCTAGAGAAAACCTTAAATTTGTTTCAGCCAACAGCGTAAGAATCAGTTTGTAAATAGCTGTATCCACGTACTTCAGGAAAGTTCCATACTAGTACAGAGCTGCAATTACAGCTTCCATAAAGGATACTACCAAAGAAATCAATTCTATTCCATCGTAAACAAACATGCAATCAACTGTGGCAATTACCTAGTGAGCAAATGGGGCTAACAATCCTCCTTAATGTTCAGTATGGGTCACAAACACAGGTTTTACTTCCTGGGCTCATTAAATAAATTAAATACAAAGGTATGATATCACTATAGTGCCCACTTGAACCATAGTGATAAAATAAAAACCCCAGAAATCTGTTGTTGCTAACTGGACTTGTTCAAAAACATGTCCTTTTTGAGCCTTTCCACTTAAATTGTTAAAAAAATGAAGCAACAAACAAGCTATCTCTCCACATTGTCCTACTGCGGAGACCTCAAAAAAGGTCTCCTCTTACATGTCCAAAGTGGGGTTTCTGTTTGGTTCAAATCTCTATTAGATATTAACTGAGGTACTATAAAACCTCAAGCCACTAGAAAGCTTTCCAGGGAGGAAAGCTTTCTTAAGCAAAAAAGCCCTAATCTCCTCATAGTAAAATCTTCTAGAAGGGTCTTCTACACTTACACAGCATACAGGGAAGTATAGCTTCAGATTTCCACGTACATGGAAAATTAAGATGCACTTGAATACTCAGAGGAGTTTTCCTCCAGAGCAGGTGCACTTCTAGAAATTCTAATCACTGTGATTACTAATTTTAGGGGTTTATTTGTTTTAATTTTCATTGAGCCAACCATCAAAAATAAATCACTGATATGATTTCTTCTAGTGATGGGGTTGAATGTAACGCAGTAACGACAACTAATGGGACCCCACCTGACTTCAAACACCTCTTCACCAGCGAAGGAGGCAATTTTTGTTTAAAAACTATCAGAACATTTATCTCACAAGTACTGTCTACTAAGCTGACCAGACATCTAACTCTGCACCAGCCCAAGCTACTCTCTAAAACCATGAAGATGTCCGCAGAGACAAATAAAAACATTAAATAAATTTCCCAGTGAAAATACACACTGCTCACATGGTTTTGTAATACATTCTTACTCCTTACTGAGCTCTAGCAATAGTCATTTGCATTGGATTTTGATAAACTCTGAATAACAGGTGCATCATGTGTGAGAACTGATGCAACACCCGTTTTCCAAATAACATGCTGGACTTGTCTCTGTCTTCAAGTCACTTTTTGCTCCTCTTAGGAAGTTCTCCTGTGCCCAGTTTTCCTGCAAGTGATGGAAACCATAACCTCAAGTGGTTTTCTAAAGACATGCCAAGGTCATTCTTTTTGGAAGTATGTATCCATATCTATGCAAAATAACTATCACTTACCTTTTGAACTACTTTACAGTTCTTATTTTTATTAATCCAATTGAATTAGCAGTAGGTTATAGTTAAAAAAAACAGAAAACTTACCCCTCTTTGCTTTCATAGTTTACTCCCCAGAGCACTTAAAATTTGTACTACTACACAAATACAAAAATTGACCTCTATGCAGCAATCCATGAGCATCACAGCATCCTCTGCTCTTTGAAAAGAATATCTGCCTGTGGAACTAATTCCTCAGAGACTGTCTTTTTACCTGAACACAGCATAGCTTCCTAATATGATCAATACAAGGGCCGTATATCCTCCTTTCTGTCCGCAACAAAAGGCATTTAATTACGGCATGAGGCAATGAGCTATGAAAGAAAGGTAAAATAGTTCTGTTCTGCTGCTGCACTTTCTGGTTCATCTTGAGTTGGTATTTCCCATGTGGGTCAGAGCTACTTGTCCATGGACAGACTCAGAAAAAAAATAATACTTCCAAGTAACAGCTAGCGTTCTTACACACACTATGCATTTCAACAAGAAGATCCAGGGTATGACTGTTTGGGTACATTTTCACAAAAGCTTATCTGTCTTGAAGTCAAACTACAGAAATCAAGGCTAAATATTTAGCAGTACTAATACCCACTCTTATGCAAAGACAGAAAAGTATCCTTTTGAACACCATAAAGACTTCCACATGTTTTCGTAGTAGATATCCCAGTATTCATAGAAGTTGTTACCTCTGCAGCTTTTAGCTGTACAGTTCCTGGTTTATACTCTGATTCTAGTCTGGTCTTCTCAGCAATCACCTTACTCCTTCGAAGAGTCAAAAGCCCTTTGAGGATGCTCAGTGGAATGATATCCTACAAAGAAAACAGAATAGATCATTTTTTTTCCACTAGAGACTCAAAACCAATATAATCACTATCGGGCTTCAGAAATTATCCAATTTTTTTTAGTCATAACACACAATCTCACACTTGTGTTCAGCTCATCAACACTGCTGTCAAATTCAATGAAAAAGGTGACTTACTGGTGACCCAAGTTCTTCAAGATGTATAGTTGCCAAGTACATTTATCTCTAAATATGTGTACACACGCACACACGCACACACATCACTTTCAACCAAACAATTTTACATCAAAAAACCCCCACATTCTCTTTCCCTTCACCATATGTGAAATGGAAGAAAAGCCAAGGCAACCTCAATTGTTTCTCAGAGACAGAATTTGGGGGATGTCATGGTGGATGAAAAAAGGTCAAAAAATAAACACAAGAGATATATACATCTCTCAATGACAACACAAGTTGACTGACAGATGTACAGTGACTCCAGAGTCTTGTTTCTTAACTGGAAAAGCGTCTGACAATAGAAGGAGGCTGTATTTGGGAAGCTTCTTAACAGGCTTTACTGATTCCCAGAACCTGATTTGACAGTGTTGACATTAAAATGCTTGTTTCTTTAACAAGTCGGCCTTGAGAACAGCAGTTTACCTTTTTTTTTTTTTTTAATGATTGGCTTATAAATACAAAGGAATCCTCTCTCTTAATGAAAGGGAGGACAAGGTTTCAGCTGTCAACATAGAGGACCTACAAGATTTGAGTGTGTTAGCTTCTGACCACAATGGTGAGCCAAGATCTGACAAGGTTTGATATTTGAATTTCTATAGTGTGAACTTGGACATAGGAAAATGTCTATTTCCAATTCTCTTAAACAGCTTAAAAACAACTATCAGAAATGCAAACTGAAAAAAAAATTAAAAAAGGAGATAAAAAAATGGAAAACCTTAAGATTATTCAGTAGGAACAGCACAAACAGAACTACATCTAAAAGCAGTGCCAGAATCTGTAACTGTGGAACATGGCTGTTTCTGTCAACTGGTTGTAAAGTATGGACATGTATTAGGTACGTACACTCTGCCCTGTGTGTTTGTGTAAATACACATGCAGCCTGTCTCTCTAGTTGACTGACAAACTCCTTTAAAAAAGAGATCATATTACCATTCACAAATACACACAAATCCTATCTATTTTAAATTTCCCTCTGTGGCAGAAATGAGTATGTCTGAAATATATGACTACTGAAGTTTTTGTCACTTTGTGATGGTTTCAGTCTAGGCCTTCCTGGAGACCAGCTTGTAACCAGGAAGGAACTAGGAAAGTGACAAAGGAAGTATTCCATGCTATTCCTTTATGTAACGCGGGGTATAAATAGGGCATAGATAAGAGAGCTTGCTCTCTTCTCTTCCAGCGAGGTTCGAGAACAGAAGATCCGTACGTGGTCCTGCTTATCTGAAGTTGAGGCCTGTATCGACTGCTGTTATCGGCCACGCGTGAGGGGAGAGCGCTGGGCCGCGTCCAGCCGTCCTGCTTCTCTCAAGGGAAGTGGTGAGATTTTCCCAGTTCTTCAGTTTGCTGGTTACCGGGTTTTTAGATCGTGTAGACCTGTTTTGTTTTTGTCCCTTTTCGTCCTATTTTGTCCTTTTTTCCCTTCTCCCTTCCCCTCTTCCCTTTGGGAATCTATTTAGGGTTTCTGGGGTTATAGATATATATAATACTCTCACTGTATATATCTGTTTTATATGTAAAATATATATTTTTGCTATAGCCTTGGCTGCTTGGTCTTTTTTCTTCCCTCTCTGGGAAGCAGACCCTGTTGTCAAGTTTCAGAGACTTAGCAGGAAGCCAGCTCGAACCTTGCACACACTTTAATAACCTACAGCTAGTATAACTACAGAACCTAATAAAGAAAATACAAAGACTCACTTAACTTTGGAAGCATTAATGAAGTTTGGCTTGGGAACAACTAGATATGTATGGATTTCAACTATTGTGATAAAACACATAATGAAATATCTTCCTCGTACCAGACCATTTTCTTCTTTTCAATATGTACTAACATGTATTTGCTACAGCACACTAAGTGTGAAAATTGAGTTGATACACAGCTGAAATAAATCCTTTTTGCAATCAATAACTACTTCAGGCAAATACCATCCATCCTCCCCTACACTCCTGGTATTCTGAAAAATACACAGTATGTGTCAGATCTGTTTTCCTGTACTGAGTGAAAAAGAAATTAAGAGCCATTCTTCAGGTAGGTAATACAGTACTCAGTAAACAACTTCAGCTGCACTTTATAACAGCAGCAGCACATTGCACAAGTTTTGAGAAGTTACTTTTCAGCACTGTTACTAGCTTCACAAGTTCTGTAATTTCTGTGAAGTAATCTACAGTTTAAGTAATACTTTTAACATGGCAGGTGTCTTCTGCCATTCTTTGGCATTTTCAAACTACTGTGGCTGACTGACCCAAAGGTGATCTCTGAAACAATGCAATTGTTGCCAAGTCCACACCTATCAACAAACAGAAACAACCCATATATTTGGAGTATTTTTTTCTGTATTATATAAATATCAGCAACTGAAGTATTTAGAAATCATCCTCACTTCAAAGGTAACACTCAGTTCTTTTCAGGGATAAGCAAGAACATGTTTCGATGTTAGTAAGTGATGGCAAAGGGAAAACGTACATGCTCAAAGCAGTTGCAAGAACAGGACCATTTCTTGCTGAGTGAACAAGCAGATTCCCTTGTAACTAAATGTCTTCTAGTTACTAAAACAAACCAAGCAAACCCTATCAATTCTCCCCCACCCCCTCCCAAAAAAAAAACACCTAAGAAAATTCACCTTGTAGTATCTTCCATCACTAGGACTTGCAGGCTTAAGTTAATGCAGCAATTAAGTCCAGACTGTTTTCTGAGTTAAAGAAAAGCCTTATGACACTGGAGCCTGAGACCTGAGTATCTTTGCCATCCTTGACATTTTTCATAGTCACAGACACTTAGGAGTTTCAGGTCACTTTTTCACATAACTAATGACTATTCTTTTCTCAGTAAAAACAAGAAAAAAAAAAAGAGATGATGAACTAGGGTGGAAAAAAAAGTTTAGAGTTAGGAAGTATTCAGAAAACATATTGGATGAAATAGTTACAGAGTTCATTCCTGTATTTACTGAATCAAACCACGGACTGTTAAGACTTCAGTCACAGACTCTCAACACAAGCAAATGATCTAGAGATCAATGACAGATGAACAAGTTCAAGTTCATAAAACCTTCAAAAGAACTTTCTCTTGAAGAAAACTAGCTCATAAACATTTAAAGGAATGCATGCAAATGCTGCATGTCTCCTACTTAAACTAAAAGAATTGGACTTTTCCTATTATAGTGAGATTAGCTCAGCTGATTAAAGCATGGTGCTAATAAAGCAAGGTTGTGGTTTCAATCCCTGGATGGACCATTCACCTAAGAGTTGGACTTGCTGATCCTTGTGGGTCCCTTCCAACTCAGAATATTCTGTGAACTCCGTGAACAAAAGTGGAACACATACCAAGATACAAATACATACCTTTGTGAGATGCGTAAACTCAGTAACAAGTTCTGCTTTCTGCTTATTTATTTCTTTGATCTTTAAATTTGCCAATTGAGATTCCTTCTCTAGATCAATAGCATCTTGTTCCAGCTGTCTTAAACTATGGGAGGAATCAATATTTGATTAATCATGATTAAAAATAAATTGTAATAAAAATACAAAAATTCTTCAACTTGATGATAAACCAATAGTTAGCAAGGATATGAATTTGTAAATCTAAACATTCCAAATACATTAGAAGCATTCCCAATCTCCTGTTTTTAAACTGAAGACATAAAAAAGACAAAAAAATTAATAGACAAACTCCAATTTTGGCTACTAACAGCATCAGCATCCCTCCACAAGCAGAGTCCTTTACTTCTGTAAATTTCAAATAAGAAAAAAAATCAGTATAAGGAATGACATTTTTCTTCTGCTCCTAGGTCTTTACAGCAATACAACATAGGAAAGTTCAGGAAGTTTGCTTATTTCTTGTTACATTTACTACCAAAAAAAAAAAACCAACTGTGTCCTCATCTTAGCACAAAAACCAGAATTTTCACTTGTCCTAAACTTCCAAAACATGTAAGAAGAAGTTCATATGAAATAATCGTGACATTTTAGTGAGCTGCAAAGCATTTGGAATTGCCAAACAGGCCAAGAGGATGATCCAGGAAACTACAAATTAAGCATTCTTACTTTGATCCCTGGAAAACTCCAGAGCAAGGCCCCTTGGAAAATAATTCTAGGGGCATAAGAGAGATGGTGATCAGGAACACTCAGAAAGCATTTACGAGGGGTACACCATACCTGACGAATCCAACTATAAAAGAATGAGGTGACAGGAGACCAAATGGTTGTCATTTACCTCAATTTTAGCAAGGCTTTCTGTTAAAAGCTGATAAAAGCTCACCTGCACACATATAAAGGAGAGACAACAGCAGGTGAGGGAAACCCAAGTAATACCCTACACCTTAGCTACTCACAGGCCCGTGACAGGAGCCAACAGTTCATGAAATGCCCATGTCTACAAGCCCAGAGGAGCACCCTGGCAGACAGGAACCCAAATTCAGAACTGAGAGGAAGGGACACCCAGTCCTGGACAGCCGCAGCACCGTCCAGGTGTGAAACCCAACAAGATAAGTCAATACCCTCTGGACTAAGGGAGTGTTGCTTCCTTGAGGTGGAACTGAATCATAGAACAGTTTAGGTTGGAAAAGACCTTTAAGATCATTGAGTTCAATCGTTACTCTAACACTGCCAGGTCCTCAACACCACCATGTCCCTAAGAGCCACATCTACATGTCATGTTACAAAACCGAAAAACCAACCAAAATAAAACAAAAAGCCACTCTGATAAAGCAGTAAAATACAGCCCTCATTTAATTTCAGGCTCTGAAATGCAAAAATATATTTGAAAAAGCTATTGCCATTTAAGTTTGCAGGGGTACCACATGGGGCTCCAAGGATGAACGAGAACATGCCTCTCTGTGCCTCCCTCTGCAAGATTAAACACCAGTCCCTGACCCTAATTCAATTGCTGGCACCACCTCCAGTGACAGTTCTCCTGGCAGAGTCACACCTCCTTCCCCACCCAATTATCATGAAATCACACGTCACAGGAAGAGATCTGCTTGTCTGTGATGGCTGCACCTGGCTGGAGAAGAGTGAGTAGGACTTAAATGACAGCCACCAGAGTGGCACCACAGGTCAGAGGTGGACATGGCGACAGCACCTGGTACAAGTGGAAGTATGCAAGAGTGTTTGATCCCTAACAAAGATCAAGCCATACTAGACAGGAAGTGGCCTGGGAGACAAGGGAGTGGGTATGTGTGTCACTAAGAGTAAGACCACAGGAAGAAATGGCTACTGGAGACCAGGGGAGTCCAGTCAGGCTGCCAGACTCCTGCCTCTACTGGTGAGACCTGCTGGCATGTGTTTGTATTTAAGGGTAAGATGACAGGGGCAATGGCTATGGGGGAGGGACTGGGCAAGTCCCAGCTACCTCTGTACATTTGTATTGCCTCAGTGTCTCTGAGGGAAGGACCATAGAAAGGGTTACTGGGAAACTACAGAGTCACAGCCAGTTCAGCGTGCGTGTACACATGGGTGAGACAATCTGTCCAAGCAACAGGAGCAGGGCTACAGCCTCAGGGGCTTGCATTCCCAGGTACCAGCCACTAGACCCACTGAGGTCCAGAGGCAATTACTGTGCAGATTCAGTGTCTGGACCCAGCTGCTCATGGGATCCACACTGCCCACGGGTACGCGCAGAAGCCTTTCTAGGGGAGCCCCACGCTGCTCAGAGAGTGGAAACATGAGGCAGCCACCGGTGCTGCATTTGTGCCATTGCTTTGTGTGTCTATGTGTGCTGTATGGTCATGTGTAAATACTTGCATGCTGTTCAGATGTGTTCTGTGTATCTGGTGGGAAGTCAGGATTAGCCTCACTATTGGATGTAAGTGGGAGGACCAAGCTGCACCAGCTCCACCTTCCCCTCAGTCTGCTTGAACCAGACTCATTTCTGTAACTTTTACAATGCTGTCTCCCACACTACGGATGTATTGAATTTTGAAGACCACAGTCTGAATTAATGAAAGACTAGATCAGTAAAAAAAGATTGTCACTCTTGAGTTTGTTAGATCCTGCCTGGAGGCCAGTATCAAATGGGGTACCACAGGACTATATTCTGGGGCCTGTCCTGTTTAACACTCCTGCCAGTGACACAACAAGCAGACAGAGGGCCCCTGTCATCACGTTTTCTGATTACACTAAACTGGGGGGAGGAATAGGCCTGCTCTTCAGAGGGATCAACAGAATGCTCATGAGATTCAGCAAGGACAAATGCAGAGTCCTGTACTGAGAAGCAGGTTGGTCTGGCAATGATACAGGTTCAGGGCAGACCGACTGCAGCAAAGTTCACAGTGAAGGACTTGGGGTATTGGTGGAACAGTGAGGAGTGCATGAGCAGGCAGTGTGCCTGGGCAGCAAACACAGTCCTTGGCTGTATGAGTGGAAGCACAGGGAGGATAAGAGTGATTTTTTTTCTCTGTTCAGCACTGCACATGGTCAATGAGTGACAGTGGTCCAAAGCTGAAACAAAAAAGACTGAGACTGGATGTCAGTGTTGTCTACTGCCTTCTGGGAGTGTGAGCTTAAATGAAATACCTCTTCAGCCATGCCCAGATTCTGCCTTAAGACAAAGCATAGTGGAAGAACTAATTGCAGAGGCCCACAAAACAAAAGAATGTTATGAAAAATGCTATGGACAATCAGGTCCAACTCAAACCACGACACACTTACTTAGTACCATTTATGTACATTATGGTATTATCTAGATATGAGCCGCTAAAACAGATGAATAGGGTAATATCAGGGGTCACTGCATGGAATTATTCAAACTGGAATCCTATGATTTTATTACAGGAAACCATCTGGAAGACTGTTACCTGGTGTCTTAGATACTGTCTTAAATCTTAACTTCTAAACACCTTACTTGTCTTGATTATCACCTGTTATCTGATGCTCAACTACTGGTTACCTTGTAAAAGCACACTGTAGTAAGAAGCCAGAAATAACTTTGTTATTAAAATGTTCATTTTGCATAAGATAATATGGCTTGTTCCCTACCTATCATACTTCAAAGCAATTTTTGATTCCAATTGTCTCCTTCTGTTTCCTCTCTCTAAAAGCTCCTTCTTCTGTTGCCTGAGCTCATTGTCTCTGTGTTCCAGATGTTTCTGTCTCTCAAACAACATAGTCAAACGCATATCCAATGACTTCGACATGTTACTGATGTCCTGAAATAAAAGAACACACATCACTAGCATTCTTACTACAAATATACCATACTAACAACATGCAAGTATGCTCCTCTTATTGCATAGTAAAATGGGTAGTAGTTCACAACATATACAGCACGGAAATAAATTCCTACCCGTTGTTGGCTTTCCAACTGTCTTCTTTCATCTGTATCCACAGAACCACTGAGAAACTGTGCTGCCCTCAGGAATGTGTTAGTAGAGAGGGTTCGATTTGTATAAGAAGATACTTTAATAATATATCTTTCTTCTGCTGTGTATATTTGCCTAAATTTGGTTTCTTGTATGACCTAAAAAACACACAAAAATATTAATCTGACAAAAGCATTGCTTAAGGCAATGCTTTTCAGAACAACGAATAAACCAAAATCCACAGTAAAAAACTTCAGCTTATGCAAGACTCTGACTTGTTAACAACCTTTGCAAAAAGATGATGGTATGTTTAATGCAGCAATATACTTGTAATTCAGACTGGTGAGCAAAGAACTGTTAACTGTTACTCTGTCATACAGCAGTTAAAAAGGTTATGACTATTACTACATTACAGACACCAGAAGCAACTGTTAATATTTGTATTGTATCATGAACAAGGATTGCACTGGCTGCAGATGCATGACATGTTACACGTGTAGCCTGTGTAACACAGAAATAAAGTACTCAAGAAACAAAAAGATGAAACCATAAAGTGAGCTGTAATGCATTATCTTCAGTCAAGTAAATGCTTCTGGAGAAATAAGGAGGTATAAAAATACTCTTTGCTACTTTTAAATTACTCATATCAAAAAGGATATGGTAAATCTTTGGTTATTTCTAATAATGCAAGGTAACACAGTACTTCAAAAAGATATAAAGACATAAAATGTCCAGTAAACCAGAAAACAGCAAAAAGCCTCCACAGGATAAATCTGACTAAAAATTTTGTTCAGTTTATATACACAGCACCAGCTGTATTCTGTTGATTTGGTTCAGTAAAGAGTGTTTACTTTGATTTACCACTCAGACTCTGGTTGACAACTGTCCTTGTTTCAGCCAAGACAGGGTTAATTTTCTGCCATAGCCAAGAAAGGGCACGGCTAAGGGGGCATGGTCCACTACCTCTCAGGTCATCAGGGAAGACATACAACATACAGGTGAACTCGTGATGGAGGGGTGTACTGAACCATGGACAGTCTCCCAGGTTATCCACAACTGTGAAACACTGCAATGAAGCAGCCAAATGAGTGAAGCCTCTGTGGTAAGGGGGGGCGACAGTCAAAATATAAATACAAAGGGCCTGGCAGACTGATTACTCAGCCGCATTCCCCTCTTGTCTACTGCAAAAAATTAACTCTGTCTTTGGCCCAAACCAGGACACTGACTTGGAACAGCATATAGATGAAAGACAGATTTAACTTCCTGTGAAGTACTGTATTAAGATAATTGAATTTGTTAAAATGTCTTGCAGTATATATTAGTCTATAATGAACTGTTCCCACTTCTAAAGGACAAATAAAAGGAGAAACAAAATCACTAAAGCAATTTTTTTGCTTTCTCCACATTAACTTGCCAAAGAATTTCTGCAATAAAACTCTAGACCACAGGTGTTTGTGCTACTTCAGATACTTTACCCTTTCAATCATGTCTCTGGTCCTCTCTGTTCCCACAGGAACTTCATGAACACGATACTGGTAACAAAGATAACTCATCACAGGACGAGGAGCATCAAATAACTCTCGTAAATATGAGAAAAATCCATATTGGCTGAAGGGAAAAAAAGCACCCATCAGAAACCAAATTTAGTAACTTCAGCTTGCTTACCTGCTAAGTCAGAAAGAAGTCCCACTAACCCAGAACTGAACTGGTCCAAAAGTCTGATTTGCATAGAAAATTCTAATACATAGCAATGGCAAAAAACCACTGCATTTAAAACCATTCCCCCAAATACAATCTGACACATACTGTAATTCCTCAATAGGTCTTGAAGGGAGGCTTTCAGCACATGATTCAGCAGGTGCGCATACAGCATTCACTCTTAGTTTCTGATGATCACGTATCTACATTAGATTTGGTAAAGAAGACCAGAAAATTTCACCACACGAAAATAAAGTATTTATTATTAATTTGCAGCATAAGAATTCTTTTAAACTGATGACCTAAGGAAGAACACACACAAATACACTCTGGCTCAGGTATAACCAAATTCTCTAAAAGCAAACCCTGTTAATGTCTCCAAGTATTATGCACTACAGGAAAACAAAAGCAATCAAATCCAGAGCCAGGTGCTCAATCTGAACGGTTAATCTGGATGCAATAAGGAAGCCCATGGTCTCAAGTTGTATAGCCATTTTGCACAGAGAATGGTAGACCACTGACTGCAGACATGCTGAAAAACCTAACCCTAACACAGCGCAGAAAAGACTGGGGATATAAATGAAACATCAGTTTAGCTAGTTAAAGCAGCCTTGCACTGGGTTCCACAACCCTGCAGGCAAGACAAGCCCTCAGAATCTCAGATATCACCACTATCGTTCACGTATATAAAAATTACTAGCTTCTGTGAAAGGCAGACCTGTGAAGGTCTTCAAAAATTGCAGGACAGTTTGTCATTAAGCACACTATTCTCTATTCTGTGGACAGTAGATAGGAAGCATTATGACAGTTTAACACCATATCTTATGGCTTTTTCCTCCTGCATCATCTACCTGGCTTTCAAAAGGAACGATCTCCTCTATGATTCAGGAAGGAGCAGTACTAAGAAAATACAAGCCTGATTTGCTACTTGGATCATTGCATCTCACAGAAGATGCTCTCTTGTCTCTTTGGTGAGAAGGCACTGCAAAATCTCAGTACTCAATTTGTAGATCCCCACTCTGGCCCATTTTCTTGTACACAGTATTTTATATTTAGCAATTATCAACTAATCAAAAGAGACAAGAAGGTATTTCTAAAAAGACATCCTTAATATTTCTGCATTCCTCTACGGAATGTTACTCTAAGATTTAAAAAAAATCTTACTGATTAAGAAAACCTTAATCCAGAAGAAAACCTTTAAACACTTTGCATTAGCTATTGTTCCAATTGAAACTTAATATTTACTTGGTAAACTCCAAAGTTTAAGGCTCCTACATCAGTATTTAATCAATTTTTAAAATGGGTCCCAACTTGCCTCTACAAGAAACACTTCCATATCTTCTTGACTCTCAAAAACAAAAGCCCTCATGTCATCGCTTGAAATGTGGTTTTCAATATATTTAGCATGTCTACTGTCTCTTGGATTGATCTAATAAAAAAAGATAATGAAAAATTATTTAATACAATTGGACTTATCACCCCAAAAAACATTTTAAATAATCAAGATGATATGCATGCCTACATTTAATGAAAACAAAGAAAGTATCTTTAAAAATACATTCCCTGCCTTTTTTGCAACCAATTCTCTTGGGAAGAAATCTACTGTAAGTCATAGGTTATTGTGCTTAGTTTTTAGCCATCCATATCCTTCTTCAGCACACCCAAAGCTATGACCTCTCTCCATACCACCACTCCCTCCTCTGCTCCACCCTAACCTTACAATTGCAACCACCTCCATCTGATGTCTAATGGCCCTGGCTCCAGTACTACTAAAGCTTTCTCAGGGTTCAGAAACAATCAAGCTGAGGAATTAACAAGCAGAAAATACCACACTCCACAAATTGTTCATACGAAGTTCCCCTTAATTGGATACTGTGAAGATCAACTACAAGTAGAGAAAAGTGAACCACTGGCCAGATAGATTTTTGAGACAGGCTGAATTGTCTTTGAATTCTTTAAAAAAAAAAAAAAAAATCCATGTTAAATGGATGAAGCTTGTCATATCTGAAATGTTAATGTATTTTTCAGTTAACTCTCACTAGTAATTAGACATTACGTCACTTTACATAACACACAAAGGCAAAATTAGACAGACCTACACAATTTAATAACCTCAAGTCAGCCAAAGGCTGGGTACAGTTAAAAGCAATTTGAAAGCTAGAATTTTTAAGTGCATGAGACTAACTTACATACCAAGTATGCTGGTTTTGGTTGGGGTAGAGTCAATTTTCTTCACAGTGGCTAGTATGGGGCTCTGTTTTGGATTTGTGCTGAACACAGGGTTCATAATACTGAGATGTTTTTGTTATTGCTGAGCAGGGCTTACACAGAGCCAAGACCTTTTCTGCTCTTCGTACTGCCACACTGCTGAGTAAAGTGGGAGACTGGCAGGAGACATGGCTAGGACAGCTGACCGTGACTGACCAAAGGGATGCTCCATACCATATGAAAGCATACAAAGTATAAAAAGTAGGGGGAAGAAGGAGGAAAGGGGGACATTTGGAGAAATGGTGTTTTGTCTTCCCAAGTGTTGTGGTTTAGGAACAGTAGTCTCCAATTTAGTAGTCCCACTAAAACCATGCTGCCACTCCTCACTTTCCCTTCCCTTTCCAGCTCCCACAGGATGGAATTGAAAATTGGAGGTACAAAAGTTGAAAATCAGAAGTTGAAAAAAAGAATAATTTATGTGAACAGCAATGAGATAAGAAAATGAACAGTAACACCCCCAATATTAATTACAGAAGGTGTAAGAGACCATTTACACCGAAAGTCTGCAACAAATACTGACTGGTTCTTCCCCATCACTCTTCCTCCTGACCAGAAAGGGACACCCTTCCTCTCAGAAGCAGAGAAAATCTTTTTTCCATCCCTGGCAATGACATGAGGTGGGATCAACAACATTAGGGTCTGGCCCCTCAGCCACACCTCCTCTCAGCTATTGCAAAAAATTAACCCTGTCCTTGACTGAAACCAGGACATCAAGTCACCATTAGACGTGATGGGGCCATGCTCTCCTGAAGGCTGAACACCTGCCTGCCCACAGGAGGCAGTGAATTAATGCCTTATTTTGCTTTGCCTGTGTGTGCAGCTTTTGGTTTCCCTATTAAAGTATCTTCATCTCAACCCACAAGTCTTTAGGCTTTCACCCTTCTGATTCCTTCCCTGATCCTGCTGGGGGGGGCGGAGAGTGAGTGAGCAGCTGCTGCATGGGGCTTGGTGTTGTCTGGGATTGAACCACAACACAAAATAAAATTTAGACATCAATGGATGTTACAGTATGTAATGTGACCTTAAAGTTAAAGCAAAGGCATCCTATCAAAGCATTTGTAAAATTAACTTGATGTGGTCTTCCAGGAAGAATTGAAATTCTGGTAATAACAGGAAATACTTGGGATTCTATACTAAACAAAAGTAACATTGAACAGTCCTAGTGCCTGTACAATAGTAAGAATTGATATACAAATATTCTAATATACTTATTTAAATTGTAGCAATACACTATTAAATAAGCTTGCAATTCTGATGAGAAGTGCACTGGAGATCTTCATCCTCTTCACATTACATGGGGCATATATAGCAAGATGCTGGGATAGTGATCGACTAATACACTAAAAAAATAAATAACTCTATATCCTCTTTGAAAATTTATTCCTGCTATTCCTAGCTAGTACAGCATCTGTCAAACCAAATCAAAACGAGGGATGGATCACATGTTTCTGTCTGTAGATGGCTGTGTAAAGCAAACCAAAAAGATACCTGGGGATCACAGAAACGTAACCATAGCTGAGCAGGTTGTGCTATAAGCGGAGATATTAAATTCCAATATCACTGCTTTCCTAAGCATCAAGTAAGAACTACTGAAGTCTAAATAACTGGATGCATCTTAGAGGAAATCTGCAATAGACACTTTCTTGAGGAGGGAAGGAACCATCCCATCTTAATGTTGAGAACCACAGTATTGGCTATGAATTATAATTACAAACAGTTAATCATGCTAATGTATCCTGCATGTAGTTGGCAGGACATTCCAAGGTGTGTCTTAAAAGTTTTTGAAGTCATTCTCCAAGTCTTGCAACACATAAATAATCTAACCATTAACTAGTCAGTGATATGCAAGTAAATTTTCTTACTTCAAGCATCATGGGTTCATAAACTTTTTTTTTAAACTTGTCTTTGTTCTTTCTTAGCCACATAAGAGCAGAGTATGTGTCCAGGAATTTCCCTTTAAGGTTCTCCTCCTTCATTTTCATTATATTATTAAGTTGTCCAAGGTGATCAATTATTCCTGTAATTTAAGATAGTTTCTTAAACACAGTCCATTGCAAGTACACACTGTAACTAGCATTTTCGGGTATTTATTGACTGTGCTACTCCAAAAAGAAGGTTGTTAGTAAATGCTAAGAACTAAGTTTCTCTTTCCAGAATTGAGACTCTGCTTAAAGAAATCTTAAGAACTATTAAGGCTTAAAGACTAAAATAAAGTTAAAACTTTAAGAATAACAAAATGTGGTAGCACAGTAGAAGTACAGGCATTTCATCGTAAAAGTATATTTCTTCAAGACTTTGTTTTTTAAATACAATGATAGAATAAAACATCCCAAGAGAAAAGAAGCAGCGGGGCAAGTAACATAAATACCTGTGTGTTATTTCATGCTTGAAAAAAAACAAAATGTGTGACAATAGACTCTGTGTGCTAGTCAGCAGAAACAGATCAAATAGTTTCTGTGCTGCTCAAGAGAAAATACAGTGTCTCCCTCCCAAGATCTCTTGGACTCACTGTACCTCAGTTTCTTCTTGGATTCTATGACAAGTTAACTGCCAGACATATGGGTATGTGCAAATGAGCTAAATTCACTAAGGAATATATCCAACATCTCCAACCTGACAAGTTTTAGGTTTTGAATTTTGTTTCTCAGAAAGAAATAATTGTAAATTCTAGGCTAAAGAAGCTTTCTGTAATTAAGGTTACCTGAAGTTCATCTAGAAAGGACAAGTGCTGCATCAGTAGCTAATGTAGAGATAAATATATATCTCTATTTATTAAAGAGATAATTGTAAAAACTGCCTCTTGAAAGAAAATTGCTTTTATTTTTGCATCCTACTAACTACACACCTTCCTTTAGTAACCAAAAAAAACCCAAAAGGAGTCCCCTTACCTGAGATCAGAAACACTCCTTTTTTGGAGAATAGTTTTAAGGTCAATTGTTACTTTCGAATCTTCTCATTCTATTTTGAAAGTCTTATCTGTTACTTCTAATAAAACAGGAGAGAAGACTGCTATACACATATGCCAACTATGAGGCTTGAGGTAGACACCTGAAATTATTTCACTACAGCAGGAAAAGTAGATTCTGTACAGTCATTAACACAGTAAAATAAAGCAACAAACAAAAACCCAAGTAACTTACTTTTCTCTTCTCTCTCTTGATTCCTTTTCTCTGCTCTTAGATCATTGATATCACTATCAATATTTGTCCTTTCTTCTTGTAATTTTTTCAGCTCATTATTAACAGCATCAATTTGTGGCTGAAGATTCTCACATACTGCCATTGTATTCAGCTCATTCTTCCACATCTCTATTATCTCCTGAGTAGTGAATATTTTCTTCTGTCTGTCCATTTCTTCATCTTTTTTCATTCTCAGTGCTTGCTTAATTTCTTCAATCTAAAAATTTTGAGTATTTTCAATAAGAAAGGAGTTTAGTATATAGAGCCTAGTCTATAAATATATATATACACAAATGTCTAGGATACTTGTACAACTGGTATTAAATGCTGATATAACCATGCAATAAACCCCTAAGAGTCTGTTACAATTCCAATAGCACTATGACAGTTGAAGTACATAAGCAAAAATACAATTAGGCCCTTAAAACAATTATTGAAGTTCCTTCATTTTCACCAAAGCATAAGCCTTAAGCTTAACATATTCCTTAACACATCAAAAAGTTAGTATGTGATTAAATAAAACCTCTAGCACAAACACAACTTTGAAATTTTGACTCTGCACCCTTACATATTTTACTTAACGCATTTCTTGATCAAGTGCTTAGATTAAGCTCTAGCACTGGTTAACATCTTTGCATTTTCTTTTGAAGAGATGCTGGATGTATATACTTACCAGAAGCAACTACCTCACCTCTCACACAGAGGGTCTGAGGGCATGCATAATGCCGAAGGCATCACTACAGAGACTGTAGCTTTTCAAGGAAAGCCTGTCATATATAGTGTGTTTATACACCCAAATTTATACACACACATTGTCTATTCCTAAGTTCACTACACCAAGGCAACTCATTTTATGTAGCATACACACGTCCCTTAGTAATACCTGTTTGACTAACAGGAGTTTTGAAGATTCCTTGTGTACTGGAGGAAGTGAACTGTGCCAGCACTTGCAGCATCTTCATGGAAATGTGCCACTCCACTAACCGAAGAGCAGACAAAAAAACCCAGAGAAACACCAAAGAAAGTCACAAATATCAAGACTTTTACCTTTTTTTCTTTCATCTCCAAAGCATCTTGCTTCTGTTTAATTCTCTGGGAAATCTCTATGATTTTAGCAGTCTGCATACAGAAAGGTATTTAAATTGTAGTCATAAATTCAGTTATACTTGTAATAAGCAGTCATATTTTAAGCAACATTCTGTATAACATAACTAAGCATTCACTCCATATTTTACTACTGACAAAGTAACTTACAGTTTTTTATTATTCTTAACTGTATCCGTAACACATGTAATTTCAGCAATTTGTGAAGAATTTAGAATGGCATGCAAACTGTTCACAACCATTCAGCTATAGATCTGCCAGTTCAGGCATGACATATAGAGGAAGTGTCCTAACCTAATCTGAAATTAAAGTAACTCCATCCTTGATTTCAAAAAATGTTATATATTCAGATCCTTACAATTATAAAGTGTTCTTGCCCCTTTTTCCAAACCAACTTTACCAAAGAAAGGTGATACTTAAGAGCAAGCAAGGCACGAGTTCCTAGACACAAGATGGCCAAACAGAATTTGACAGTCATCTTGCCTCCGAAGTGGACTGTGCTGAGGTTATACCCTACACAGCTGAGCTTGACAACTTGGTGGCTCATGTGTAGGCATCCATGTCTATACTCTTCCTCTATCTGCAGATTCTATAAAAGTGTAGAATAATAGAGATCGGAAGGAACTTTCTGGCAACTCCTAGTCCAATTCCTTTCTCAGACTAGGTTTTATTAGTGCCCAGGCACTTACACACCTGAGTTCTGAACACAGTGGAGTGTACTATGCTTTCTCTGCAAACTTAATTCCTCCTTTCATAAATCCTCAAGGCTGAAAACAGTGCAAACAGAATACTGGAACACTACAGAAGGACGGAAGGACTGCAAGAAAATTCCAGTGCAGACAAGGAAACAAACACAGCACTCTCATCAGAGGACACGTCTTCCTACAAACCGAGTCATACTGAAAATACCAAGATGCATCAAGAATGGAGAAAATAGAACTGTGCAGAATCTTCTCCCTTCCACAGTCTCAAAGATACACAAAAACTTGACTCAGACTCTACAGCTGTTCGCATGAAAGCAACATGGAACAAATACATCTTGGTCTTGCAGTTGACTGCTATGAGGTACTGATTCTGTGATGTTCTCTACAAAGAGCATCTGAAGAGGAAGCTCTCTCCTAGGAAATTGATGCACAATGTTCACAAAACAATTCTGAAGGCTCTCAAAAATCAGGACACTATTAAGGAACTGAAATTCCATTTTTCAATTATTATATTTTCAGTTATTATATATTTATATATACATCTACCCTACAGAAAAATAACTATAATTTGTCTTTATGATTTTCATGGTACAGCCACAACAGACTGCTTTATATTATTAAATATGGATAAAAAATTGCATTTCAGAGTCAACTGGTTTCATATACCTTTAAAGAGACTGAACTAGAAACTGTTCTAGACTTCTCTTACACAATTCTATCAGCTCCTTCCTACAAAACAGGTCTCTTCCTTTTTTCCCCACAATCTACACATCCAACGATCCCAAAGCACCAATTCTGACTAGTAACTTTTAATCTAACCCAATAATCAAAAGAATTTTAACACAGGAAGAGACAGGAACAAAAGTCATGTGATGTCTTGACACACTAATTTCTTCCCAGATTTAGCTCCACCTTTACTTTCAGTTCAGCTCCTTCCAGGCAAAATTTTAACTCCATGCCCAGCTTTTTACCAAAAAAGACAAAACAAAGAGATGGTTGATCTCTGCTCTCACATATATACCCTCAAGCCAAGAGCAAGATCTCAAGAAGCAGTCAGAATTACAGTTACTTGATAATGGATACAAACCTCGACCAAAGGGTCTGAAGACCATTCCCTACAGGTCTGTGTGCCCAAAATAGAGCAGACTTAAAATACTAAACTGCTTTTGACATTTAGCTTGAAAAGGAACTCCTTTTGGGTCAAAATAGTTACACTTTTCCTATAATAAAATCATTCATTAATCCGCTCCTGTTTGCTTACAGAAGAATTATCTATGAAATGCTCACCAAATGCTTGCACCTACAAAGATGGAATTTCAAGTTACAAAAAATTCTAGCAGTCTACGAAAAAGTGACACACTAATGAAGAAGTAGCAACTTAAACAATTTTAAGGTATGGTATTTAAAACTCTTGTGAAACTCCTGACAGTGCAACCAGCACTGATTCTCCTTTAAGAAGGCATTCTAACAGCCTAACAGGAAGGTTATGCAGAAGGGAAATGTATTTCAGCACCCGAAGAAAAGCTACTGTCACAAAAATTCACAAAGTAGCAATACTCTAACATCATCTTCACTGGCCTACTATCTTACAAATTGTTCATGCCATAATCAAGTATATAATATATTCCCTTAATTCTTTTTCCACAATTCTGGACTGTAGGCATCCAAGATAGAATAATCATAATTCAAATTAGACCTGGACACACTATTTAACACCAGAACAAAACTCAGATTTGGAAACATCTTACTATAATATTACATATAGCATAATATCAGCTATAAATTAAATACAAAATGGTAACTAATGGTAACTAATCACTGGAAAGTAGTATTAGAATATCACATTTAATGTAAATAATTTATAGAAGACTTACTGCAATATTCCAATACTGCTTTCCACTTTTGGCTTCTGAAATATTGCAAACAGATGTACCTAATCCATTTTCCGGGCCCAAACTAAACATCATTTCAGCATACAGTTAACTTTGTGAACATTTTGTATGTGAAAGCTTTACTCCACAGGTTTAGATTGAGCAGAAAAATATGCTGATTCAAGAGTATAAATCAATCATTCCCCAGTTTTAGTTCCACTTTGTACAAAGCAGCCTATGCCAAGCAAGCTCTCTGTAAGTTAAAACTAAAACAATTCCTGTTTTGTCCCAGGTTTCTCATACAGAGTACAAAAGATCTACAGAGGATAACTTTCACATGACTATAGACCAACACTTCCAAGAACAGTGGTACCAATGGCTGAGTAGAACTCTTTCCTGTTTGAAGACATATTAGTACGACATTCATTAAACTGAAAGATGAGTAAAACCTAGCAGGACAACACCAAGCAGTGAAAACAAAGCTTAGCAATTCACAAGCATGAAGGTTCTTACTGCATATGAAAATTAATTTCAAGCTTCCAACTGTTAACGTTCCTCTAAGGAAGAGCAAAACTTTAAACAACAACAAAAACCTTCAAACAAAAAACCTAACCACAGCAAAAAAGTCCACTTCAATAAAACTGCAACATTTTTAAACATTTAAGTATTCTGAATCACAGTATAATAAACTTTTGCAGTAATGTGGTACACAAAATCCAAAGAATACATTTAGCAAAAGGCTTTCCTAATAATAACAATAATAGTGAGGTACTTGTGTAAATTATATTTTCTGGTACAGTGTGTATCATAACAAAACAGCAACGCTGTGAACAACAATCTCTGGATTTTGTTTGTCTTTTTTTCTGGCTTGGTTTTGGATCTCTTTTTTGTTTGGGGCAAGGGTGTTTGCCTTTTTTTTTTTCTTTTTTTAAAGCAACCACGTGCATGGCCCAGTAGCTCACAGAGTGGTAAATGTCACTGAAGTTTCAGACTCTGATTCTACAAGATGCTTCAAGGCAGCAGTTCTCTACAGGTGTCACATGTCTCCATATCAAGTCCTCTGATCTAATCTGTTATCTTCAAAAAGAACTCACTGCAGTGAACATTCTCATGTTATCATTTATCTTCAGTCATCCACTAAAAATTCGTGCAGCTCATGCAAACAATGACTTCTGCAGTCTCAATAGTATATAGCAGTTAAAACTCTGCAGAGAATTACAGTACTATTTTTCACATAGAAATAGTAATCTTCCATAAACTCTGATAGCAGCTATCCAAAAAACAGGCAGTAGGTTGTAACATATAGGTAGGTTTATCATTACATTCCCTTATGCATAAAAATATTCACAACCTATGGAGGATTACTGTGTCCTCATGGAATGACATTCAATATTAAAGGAATGTGATAGGTCAGAAAAGCTGTAATTTAGCTTAAATTAACTACCCAAACTGGCTACATTTTAAGAGGATAAGAGCATCCACAAACCCAAACCACAGATGAAAACAAGCATCTAATTCAACAGAAGTACCTAACTTGGGGAAACTGTTAACATTATATCCCTGAAGATTTTGAAGGTTCTGTGAAAAGAATTATAAAAGTTGCTCCTACAAAACCAAGAGCAGACTTTCAGAGTTGCTTCTGAATTTTTACTAAGGAATGTATGCCTAGAACACAGATAGGAAGGCAACAAGAATCAATGGCACAGGTGCTTCAGAAAAGTTTCTTCTGAAACACATCATTATGACACATGAGAAAGTAAGCAGTTATTACTTGACATTTCACAAAGCTGAACAAAGAACATCTGAAATATAACACATGTTAACCAAGAATTTCAATACCTACATTATCTCTTGTTTTCAAATCCAGACTGTTCAAATTTTCTTCAGCTTCTCGGATTTTTTTTGCCCTTGGGAACTGTCTTTCTTTCAGAATCTCCAGGTCTTTCTTGGCTTTGTTTCTGCGCTGTTTCACTTCCACATACTGCATACGAACATTTTCATATTCCTTGGAGGAGTTGAAAGCAAAATAATTAAAGACTTCCGTCTTCTACTCCAGTATTTTATACTGCCCTAACGTTTTATTTAATTATGAGTTTTAGGAGAAAGATCTCTTTCAGAAACTAGTATTAAAACAACTACTTAAGTAATCCTCCTGTTACTAGTCACAATGACTAGGAGTTGTAAGGATTACGTCCCCAGTGAAGAACACACATTAATTGGTTCTTAAAAAACATGCAATTCAAGTTGCAGGAGAAACAACCAATTTGTCTGCAGTTACCTTGCCTCTAAGTCCATCTGGGATCGATATGGAAAAGTAATTCTTTAGCCCCTTCTGTCCATAATTTGAGACTACTTAAGCAGAAGTCCTCAAGCTAAGGAGCAAATAACCACAGACAACTTCAGGAGAAAGAAAAGGAAAGGAGCTGGCCAGATCAGACCTGGTAACATACATAACTCTGCTGAACTAAACAAAGAGGACAGAGTAGAACAGAACTTCAGAAAACAAACAAAAACTCCACCATACATCACAAATACCAAAGAAGTAACTATCTAGGAAGTTTAACTGGAGATACATTCCTGAAAGGAAAGATATGGTAAGAAGTATGGTGACCAAGAATTTCCACTTCAAGAAGGTAGGAATTTTGAGGAGAAAGCAGTTAATACTGAAAGAGTTATTATCAGTGATTTTTTTTTTTATGTGTTATGCTCTCTGGAGGAAAAAAAGAGGATGGAAAAAACCCCAAACAAACAAAGAAACAAAAGAACTTTACTGCTCCAGGACTGTTAAGGGTTCGTGAGGAAAAAAGGTGCTCAGAGGACCAGAGGGAGGAGGAGTAGATTCATGTACACAGGGGGATTGAGGAAGGGAGAGCTGTTTGATTTTGTATACACTACAGAAAGTCTCTGATTTAGAGCATATGCCTAGCTTATTCCAAGCCTTGGAGTATTAAAATAATAATAGATAAAAACAGCCTGGAAGCTCTATCTGTAACAGCTAACTCGGCTTTATCTGCTACCGCGTTTTCATAGTTACTGAATTACCCTGATTAATCACAAATACATCAACCTAGGTTATAAAATTCAAGGTCTTTTTTCATAGCGTCTTTTTCATAAAGCCAAAAAGTATTTGAAGAAAGTTGCTGTAACTGATGTGGAATATGATCAGTAGCCAGTGTTACAAAGTTACAGAGGTAAAGCATCATACTTTCACTAGGCTGAAAGAATAAGCTTAAAATTTTGCTCTGCTCTAAAGAAGTTATTATGTTTCAAGGTTAAAGCAAATATACACACATACAATTACACTTCATTTCTTCTTAGAAGTTGTCATGACATCGCTTTTATACAGTGTATCACTTTATCACTTAAGAAAACTTGACTTTCACAAGACCTCTATATTTCAGTAATCCTTAAGCAAATAACTTTGATCCTTGTAATTATGTACCCTGTTAAAGATCTGCAGAACTTCTAAAGCACTTCAGCACCCCCAAGAGATTTGCATGTTAATCAGAGAACAGTATTTTTCTTAATTGTAAATGTCAGAGGAGGAAAAGAATGGACATGGCTTGGTCAAAACACATTTTCAAACTTATGTGTTTCCAGAACATTTACAGCAGCAGGCAGAACAGCATTTCCTGCCATTAAACTACCTTAAACCAGTATTCCTTATGGTACACCACAACCTTAACTTTAAGCTTAGAGTGATAAGAAACCCCTTTTCTGTAAGCCTCTATAAAAGCAGGATTATCCGTGTCAAACAAAACCCCCTAGGTCCTGCAGCACTGATGGTAGATGGCACCATCGCTTGATGTAAGCAAGGTACACACAAGAACATAAAGCATCCCCTAAATCCTTTAATGTTGTACTCCTATGGTCCGTTCTATGCAATTTAAAGCATGTGTTCGAAAGCTTATTAGGCAGACATCCATAAAAATGGTGCATAATTCTCAAAAGAGAAACCATTGGTGCTGTCTAGAGAAAAATGCTTGATTAGAAACATGTTGCTCAGGTGAAGAGCAGTAGAGTCTTCAGAATAAAAATGCACTCCGAGAGTGGTCAGAACATAAAACAAGTTCAGCACTAGATATCCCCTTTTCCATTAGGGTCAAGAGATTGTCTAATGTCATATTTCAGTTAGCATGTTTTCAGGCTGCCTGTCTTCCTATTTCATAACATAATGCAAAGTTTATACATCTCCCTCCCACTGATTTGGAGGCTCACTTACAGCTTCTGTTTTCTTACAGAGGTAAATCTAAACAGCTAGGTGTGTTTGGTGTGCAAGTAGAAACCTCCCTTTTGGAGAGGATGGAGGAGAGAAAACACCCACTCAAGGAAGAATAAACTCCCATACTACCCTCAACTTTGGTAAACCCAATTTGAAGACACCAAAAACATTTATTCTTAGGATTACACAGTGCTAGGTCAGACAACAAAGAAACACGCACTTTTAAGACAATGCATTTCTTCTTTTAGAGAAAGCTTGATATTTTGCAATGTAGGAGAATAGCAAGAGTTGGACAAATGACAAAATGGCAATGAAATGTGAAATTTTGTTGCAGCCCATAGTTCAAATATCCTCTACCTAGTAAAATAATTATGTTGATGATGACTTTCGATTTCAACTGTAGATTATGCACAAGGAAGTGACTTCTACTAAAACATTCTAGTATACGCTACTGAGCCCTTATTATAAATCAGAACTTAACAAAGGTGTCAAAACACACTGTTGTTTCTACGGATTCAGTGGCCAGAAAGTTAAATTTATCTCAACTAAATGCACACACCAAAAGCATTTAACATACTGAGCAACACAAACTGTCTAGAAGACAGCACTGGGAGTAAGGTGTGAAGGAGTTTCACTAAATATGCTTAAGAAACATGTAACTAACAGTAATGTTCTCAAACTTATGGAAGGCAATTTAACTGACAGCAGATAAAATTTCCTAGTTTAGTTCTCCCCATGCCACTTTCCAACCAGCCTTCAGAGTCCTGTATATACAAATATCTTAGAGAACAATCAGTATCAATCTACATTAACTACAGAACACCTATACCTCTCTTAATAAAATAATTCTCTTGTTAACTCAGTCAGTTAACTCACTGTTAACTAATGTATCTGCAGTACAAAAACGTTGCATCATTCAGCAAGTGCTGACGTCACAGAATGTATACCCTACTTCCTACCTACCACCATCCATCTATTTCAACTGCTACTCCTCTGTGCTGTTACTAAAAAGATTAAGGCAGTGATGGTACATCCCTTGAACCCAGTTGCTCAAGATGCAAAGGCTGTGTACAGTTTTTTATATATAGCCATGAGGCTTTGTTATATGCAAAATTGCAACAAAATAACTTAGAAAGCTTTCCACATTCTCCACAAATAGTATATGCAAGTTTTCTTGCAAGTTCTGTAACTCTATTTCATGAAGTCTAGAAAGCTTGCCAATGAGACAAACATTTCAGTAAACTGAAATCCACATCAGTTTAAACTCTTTAGAAAAATTTAATCTGACCAACCATTCAACACTAAACTACAATTATCGAAGTGCTGTTCAGAAAGACCTTGTTTTGTGTAAACAACCTGTTCTTGATTCTAGGCTCTTTTAAATTTGTTTTAAAATTTCTATCTGTCCAAAAACTAACATTTTTGAGATTGGCAACCTAAATTCAGTGTTATGTATGTCATGTACACCAAACCTCAACTAAAAAATTAAGGTAGAATGCAATCTGTAAAAATAAAAACCCTAGCAAAAATATGGAAAAACAAAGTTACAGCAGGAAGAAGCAAGTACAACTGGCTAGCACTTAAATTAAACCAGTAGTGTCTGCACACAATAAAGTACTGCTCCTGGCCTGTATTGTTGGCTTCCCTAAATGGGCAATAACTGCTTGAATTACTTCTGAAGCAACTTCTTCAGTCCAGCTAGATATGTAAGCAAACATCTGATCACAGTTAGGCCAAGAACAGTATTTCAAGACCTGACTTGTTGTCTGCATTAAGCAATCATAGTGATATTCAAGCCGCTCTGGTCAAACTTCTTTTAAAGCAACTTTTGGCCTATTCCCAATGTTGGAGTATTACAAAAAATGGGTTAGGCAAGGAAAACACTGAAAATAAAAAAAACTTACCAACCAAGGCCTTTTCCTCTCAAGCATCTCTATCAAGTCTATGTGGCTCTTGTGCTCTAGGTATCTGTCAACATCTTGCTTGTATCGTTCAATCCTCTGTTTCATTTTCTCCAATGAGTTAGTTTTTTCTCTGCACAAGTGCTGCAATGTAAGCATCTATTTGGTGAAAACATTTCTCAGAAACAGTCCACATCTCACCTGTATGTTAAAGCAGAAATTTAACACTAGAGGGGACATTTTAGCACAGCAGTAAACAGAGGGGTACAATCCAACTCGGAACAGTTGTCCTGTGTCTCTTCCAAGGGAGAAGGGCTTCCTTCTGGTGGAGCTAAGCCCAGCACTGGCTCTGAGCTGGCGGGAGCAGTTGGGTGGCTGCTGGTTCTGAGCCAGAAGTGGCGTGGCTGTGGTCAGGTCAAGCCCCATGGTGAGCATTTTTGCATGTGAATCACTTTCTCTTTTGTACACTTTTGTTAATAATATCAGTGCTGTTACTGTTCATTTTATCTCCCTGCTGTTTCCAGCAACTTCTTCTCATCTCGACCCCTGATCTTGTGCCTCCAATTCTCTCCAACCACCTGCATGGGGAAGAGGAGAGGGGAACAAGCGAGCAGCAGTGTGGTTTGGAGAGTCTCAGTGGGGCCACTAAATTGAGGAGTACCATTCCTAAACCATGACAACCATATACTTTCTGTGAAAATAAAGCTAATTCAAACAGAAATCCTAATCTGAAGAAAATTCATGTTGGTTTTTTTTAAATTTGCTGAGGAAATTAATCCTTGAAGCTCAAGCCTTCATTAACCTATATGTTTCTAAACATCTAACATCTAACTAGTTTTGATAAATACTACTAGCAAAAATGCTTGTAAAAGATCATATAGAAATAGGCAACAGAAACAACAGGGTTAGTACGAGAGTGTAACACATATGAATGAAAATGCACAAGTATAAGCACAAGAAGACACAGCAGAAGAAAGGATTAAAAGAATGGCCTGCATGGCTAAGAAGAGACACTGTTCCCAGAATACTGTTCCTTTTCTTCTTTGTCTGTTCCTTTCTATGGAAGTTTAAGTCAGCAAGATTAAAGCAAAGGACCATCCTGAAATAGCTGATGACTTCTAAAAGACATAAAAGGATCTGTCCAAAAAAGTTGCTGCCAGTCAAGAATTCCAAAGAGATACGTATTTGACATCCCTTGTACTCTGTGTCCAGATCACTTGCACACGTGTCCTTGTACTTACAAGCACGGGAGTGTCAGAGGAAATGAATTCTGAGAGAAGATGAGCATTATTTGGTAAAATCAACTTACAGACTTGGGAAATAAATATCACCTTCTAATTCTGTAAGATCTCAAGTTTTATCATGATAATTTCCCTCCAGTCACTGCTCTGTCTCTACATAGTGCATATTTACCTCCAGTTCTCTTTCCCTTTCTCGGAAGCTTTTTAGTTCACAGTGGAACTGGTACATTTCTCGAGAACCAATCGATTTTTCAGTGGCTTCAAGCAATTCGATCTTACTCAGTTTTGCAAATTCTCCAACTCTGTCCTACAAAATGAGAAAAAAGTTACAAAAATACAGGATTAGCTAAAACAGTGCAATACAGTAATACTGGATTTATATCCTGTAACCTACTTCTCATGAACATCACCTGACTTACAGTTCTATGCCAGATAGCTCTGGCACAGTTCATTACCATCTCATAGAGTAGCAATCCCGCTCTTCTAAACATTTGTTCTCAGGCTGCTCAAGCTACACCTTTGCAGCAGGAATGCTATGACTAACTCAAAAGCTAAGCCACACAGAAATGAATATTAAAGGTGGCAGCCAAGGCTACCAGGAAGTATTGCTGCTGTGTAAGGGCAGAAGAACAGCTCAAAACCAAGACTGAAGCAAAAGGTGTGCTTGCCATTGATACAGTGGCAGAGAACAAATAAACCCTATCAACACATATTACTGACTGAACTGACATTTATGTACTGAAGAGAAAAAGTTGTTTTCGGTACGAAGTTATGTTAGCAGAGTATGCTGAAAGTCCTACTCTAAACTGGCAATTTGAGACATCCGCCAGCTGCTTGTAGAATAATTCATCATCCTCTTCATTCTAATTGGGTGGTCTATAACAGACTCCCACCAGCATGTCAGTCTTATTGGCTTTCCCCCTGATTCTGGTCCACAGGCACTCAACCTTATCGTTACTGACTTCAAGTTCTATAGTCAAGAGACTCTCTAACATACAGAGCCACCCCTCCACCTCTCCTACCCTTCTGAAGAGCCTGTAGCCATCCATGGTAGCATTCCAGTCATGTGAGTCATCCCACCACGTTTCTGTGATGGTGACTGCATCATAGCTTTCCTGCTGCACGATGCCTTCCAGCTCCTCTTGTTTGTTGCCCATGCTGGGTGCACTGGTGTACATGCACTTCAGCTGGGCTGCTGATTTCACTTCTAAACTTGGCTTTCCACCCTGAGGCTCATCTCTGGAGAGCCTGGTTTCAACCCCTTTCCCCTTCAAACTTAGTTTAAAGCCCTCCTGATCAGTCCCGACAACTTATGGGCTTGAGTCCTTTTGCCCTTGCTAGATAGATGATGCCCATCCGACTCTTGCAGGCTGGGTATGATAGAATTTGCCCTGTGGCCAAAAAAATCAAAATTCTGCCGGTGGCACCAATCTTTTAGCCACCTATTGATAAGATGGGTTTTCCTACTCCTCTCCTCATTCATCCCTGCTACCGCAGGAAGTGAGGCAAACACCACCTGTGCTGTTGTCCCATTACCTAATTGACCCGGCACCTTGAAGTCCTTTTTAATTAGCCTAGTACCTCTTTCAGTATGGTCATCACTGCCAGCCTGGAACACCAGCAGTGGATAATCAGAGGGCTGGATTAGCTCAGGGAGTCTTCTACTAATATCCCTCAACCAGGCCCCAGGAAAGCAGCAGACTTCCCTGTGGGATAGGTCCGGTCAGTATATAGGGCCTTCAGTTCCCCTCAGAAGAGACTTGCCTTCTACAGTTACCCTTCTTTTTTTCTTTATAGCTGTGGCTATAAGTCATCTACTAGATGGGGTGCAAGTGGGAGACCCTCCAGACAGATCCTCTTCTTGACTGTCCTCTGCCTGACTCTCTGGGTCCAGGACCTTATACCTATTCTTTAAGGGCAGCATGGGAGGTGATGGGGGTTGGCGGGGGATTCTTTTATCTCTACGACTGGGGACCTGTTTCCATTCCCCCCCCATCTACTTGGTTTGCTCCGTCTGCCTGATGGCAGGAGGTGCAGGAGGTTGACAGAGTGTGACTCCACCGGTCTACTTCCCTTTCACTTTCCCTAATACTCCTTAGGCTCTCCACTTCTTCCTTGAGCTCTGCCACTAAGCACAGCAAATCATTCACCCGCTTGCATCATACGCAGGCGTCTCTCGCACCGTCCTCTGGTACTAACGCCAGGTTCAGACATTCCCTACAGCCAGTGGCCTGAACAGCTGTGCCCTTCTTGAGGGGTTCTGTCTGGGTTAGCACACTCCTCCTGATATCAGCAGCAACGGCTTTCACTCGTTTGGAAACCATTGCTGGGTCGAGTTGAGTTGTGGAAGAAAAAAAGAAAAATACCCAGAGCCACACACCTACCTCACAACTCACCAGAGACAGCTGGGAGGGTGGCTGTGCCCTTCCTGCTCGCCCTGCCTATGCAAACTGCCATGCCACGCCCCTGTTTGCCCACTCCTGTTCACTGTGCCCCCAGGAGCAGTTTAAATCTCCCTGCAAGGAGCTTGGCTCCACCCCCAGTCAGCTGATTAGGCCTCACAGCACAGCTGGTCTGATTCATCCATACCTGAGGAAGAAAATGGCACAGATTGTCCACCTGGATGTTTAAAGCTGCAATGTGTTCTTCTACTGTTTTCAGGGTTGCTGGCTTTCCGTTGATCCACCATGATGATGTGTTGTTCATCTTTTGAATCTCACGGGTGATAATAATATTGCTTGGTGGCTTAAACCTGATTAATAAAAGTAAGTGCTTACACTTTTGAGAATACACGAAGTTTACCAAGTGTCAAAGTATTATTAGAATTTTTAGACAGCTAAATATTTAATATAAATAACTGGACAGTAGCATCAGATTCTCATTTCATAATTCAGAAAACATCCAGTACTTCAGTGATGAACTAAACTCACATGGAAAGCATCCTAGAACATCTGCAAATCTTAACTCAGAGGAAGTAATTTACACAAATGAGTTGCTCATGCTGAATGTATGAAACATTCAAAAGTTGTTGCAGATGTTAACAGTTTCTATGAAAGTGTAATTTTTTTGTATGACATTTATTAAGTTTAAAAATTGGCATTAAGGAGGTACACACCAGCAGTAAGACTTTAAAATAAAGCATTAGTGTACAGAACTACATCAATAAGCTGAGCATACATATTCCATCTGGGAATAAAAATAACATCATACAGCACAAAAATACTAATTTTCATTTTCTGCTTTTAAAAACCAGTAAAAACATATTAATTGTCCATTTAATTCTCTAACTCAACACTTATTTTCAGAAGTTTAGTCTGTTTAAGATTCATCAATAACAAATGAGCAATGAGGTAATTCAAATTTTGGTTGTAATTTTGATTTAGAAATTGTCTAGTGCCTGTTAAGCATATTGTTAAAGCTGGAGAACACAGGCTTGTAAAAGTTTAGTGGCCACATACCTCAGGAGACTTAAGAACAGAGATCAATGTAAAGTGAATATGCATCTGCTGCCAGTTTTCGGATTAAGTGCCATAGGGATATGAGTCTACTTCTTGAAGACTGGATGATTCTTTCCTCCATTACCTTATTTTATCAGACTTCCTTCAAGAGACATAGAAAGCCATGCTCCTTTTCTTTTATCAAATTAAAGACTTTTACTACTATAACCTGATATTAATTATAATTCAAGGGCCAAATTCAACCAGCACAGTACATGCCTACAGAACTCAAATTTTTCAATTCCTGTCAAAATGCAATCTTCTGCATCACTGGTCTTTCAATCTCAATGTTGTATTTAAGTATTTTCTACCAATTAGATAAAGGACTCAACTGCATTGCAACCACTAGAGTAAAAATACTAAGTCTTCACACTGCAAGACTCTTTTCAGACTTTCAGGTAACATCAGGATGTATTTATGTTGCAATAATAACACCATCTACGCCGAAAGACATCCTACCTCCTGACCTACTGCTTGGCCAGTCTCCAAAGAATGTCATCTTTATTCACTTCCACAAGAACAAAAGTGGACAGGTCTTGTTCAAAGGCCTGTTCCAGTATTTTTTTCCTTAATATCATTTTCTTTTTATGCAATCTGATTAGGGTGGCCAATTGTTAACACAGGTTATGAATTAGTTGATTATCTCTATCTTCCATTTAGTTCAGGTGAACAGACAAGGTTAAGGCTTATTAAAATCACCTGTGTCACTGCATCCACAAAAAAGCAAGGAAGCATGTAATATGGCCCTATATCACAAGTTACAAATTTTACAGAGTAAGTCCAAATGATTTTGATTTGGTCTGTTTTGCAAAAGCTTACATACAAGACTGCATAAGCAGGAATGATCTTCTACTTTTTTTGTGTCAGTATGTAATGCTTTTGTTATGAATGTAGGAGAGTCCCTCATACTACCAGTATCAGTATATGAAAGTGAAGGCAGAACAATCTGTTTCAAAATTTAGACTTTGACTTTTTTTCAATTTAACAAAAAAATTCCAACCTCTACATAATGATAGCAGTGCTGACTGTATTTGAACCATCTGAACCTTAAATGTCATCAAAACCTAAACACACCATATACAACAATATTTATCTATACATTCTTTTTACATAAAGACAAGGTGAAAAGCTCCAGAAAGTGAGATCAAGAGCAGCCATCACTGGTTATTTCTTCTGTGGTAATTATTTAACCTTAAAATTTTTAAGTCTGGGGGGGAATAGAAAGAGAAAAAAGCACCAGCTTAAAGACAGACCTCTGTACACCAATTTTTTTTTCCACAGCTTTGTGCATAACTGAGTGGAGAAATGATCTAATTAAAAGTGAATGAGGAAATACAGTTTTAGTACTTACAGTTCAATTTCCACTAAACCTTTCGTGCATCCCTGCTTTACAAAGAGACCAACCTAGAAAATTAATTTAGAAATTGTTATTGCAAAATAACAGCACAGTATTAAAAGTTAATATTTTACGAAAACATGCATTCGTATAATACAGTTGACATAATGGGATATTTTATTGAAAACGTACAATTAAAAAATTTTTTTTTAAACTACTAACTAAAGATACAGGAACACACTTATCTTCCACATCAACTAGCATCATTAGAACTTACTCCACAAGTTAACCATTCCTGATTAACTTCAACCTCCAAAAGTGAACAAATTATCATCAGCAGATCCACAGAGAGGAAGTTCTCACAAATCAGGAGAACAAAGGCAATACAAATGAAAAGATACTGCCAAATATCTGTACCAACAGAGCTACCAATTCTAATAGTATAAAAACAATCCTGGAAAGTCAATAAAAACACCAATACACTCTACTGCCATGAAGTCAATGTCTGTATTTACATTTGCTCCTGGCTCAGCTACAACAAAAGAATATATACAATCACTTAGGCACCCAGATTCATTGCTTCAAAGATCTACTCAAATACATTGTATCCAATCAGAATATCCACGATAGCAACTGCAAAATTTAAAAATTACACAATACAAACTTCCTACTACAATGTCAACCCATGATCTCTTGGGAGCAAAAAAAAAAAGTAAATATAGTAGAGCAATCCAAATTCCACCTAAACCTAAGATCAGTGGCTGCATACTTTCAGAGAAATTCTCAGACACACTAAGGATATGTTATTTCTACAGATAGTATCTACTCAGAAATTTAATTTACACTGTTTTGTTTATTTCTGGTTTAGTTGGTACTTCTGATCAAATGTTATCTAGGCATTAGGGGGCATTTTCTTAGCCCCATTACGGATGCTTAACCATCTTCAAACATAACCTCTAGTCCACCCAGCTTGCAGTGCAATTCAGGTGTTTCCATTTCATAATTCATCCAAGACAACGATTAATCAAGAAAGAGAAAGTCCCTTTGGTAAAAGCCTTTGCCTTTGGAATAGGTTATTCTTCAGTTTGGACACCTACCTTTTATGAAAATAAAGCAAACCAAGGAAGAGCCTTTCGCCCCTTCCTCTGCTGAACAGTGCTCTTAACCAAATTCAGATTCAACATGAAATTACAAAAGCTCATAGTTACCTTATCGGCCCGCCCTATGAAAGAAGGTTTCCCAGCCAGTCCCAGGCAGATGGCACAAACAATGCTTGACTTCCCTGTTCCATTAGCACCTACAACCACGTTCAGGTTGGGCCCTGGATATACTTCACAGGAATCATATATTCTGGAAAACACAGCAAGTTTTTGAATCTTATAGACTCCATATTTGCTTGAAAGAAAGAATACTTTCTTAAAAACAATTTATGATTTAATTGAATACAATGTAAAATTACCTAATCTAAACTCAATCCCCAAGCACCATTTTGTAAGAAAACCTCAAGAGTGAAAATTAACATTTCAATAAAACTCCGTGAAATAGACAGATTCCTACCAGCCAGAGTACTCATAAGAACTTACTTTAAAATTAGTGATTATAAAGAACGAAATCCAGCAACATAATGATAATTTATCTTGAATTTAGTAGGGCATAATTTTATTTTACGTATTAAAAAAAATTTTAAAAAGACAAAATTGAGTGAGCTCAGACAATTCTATTCTATTTAATTCCAACTGCCTGCTGTACCACAGTCGCACAAGATTCCACTCATTTGACCCACACGGCAGGTTCACTCCACACTCCGAACAGGGTACCGCCTTGCAAGGAAGGCATCGCTTGACGCAGTCCCTCTTGCAGCCGCCGCCAACCGCGGTAACCCCGTTTCGCTGCTGTGGCCTCTCGGCTGCAGGCCCGCCGGGAGGGACGGGTGGAGGGAGGCCGCAGCCCCCCGAGGTGGGGGAGAGTGCCCCTCACTCACAGGAAGTTCTTCATGAAGATCCGAACGACGGAGCCCAGGACGAAAGGCTGAGGTGGCTTGCCGCCCTTCGCGGCCCTCCTGTCCGCGCTGCCATTTTCCCGCGCGGGCTCCTCCTCGGCCGCCGCCATCTTGGCCTCTATCACCGCGGCCCCCACCCCCCCCTTCGGCCCTAACGCCGGGCTCTCGCGCGCGCCTCGCTCTTATGGCCCGGGAGGGCGGGACTAAATTGCGCTGGAGCTCTTCATTGGCGGGAAGCGCGCCGTGCTGGCGTCTATTGGCTGGAGGGGCGCGGGTGCGGGGTGCGCGCCGGGGTGGGGCGTTCCGGCGGGGCGTTGCGGCGAGTGAGGCCGCGCGGCGCGCGGGGCCGGTGCTTACCCGCGAGGGGGCAGCAGCCCACCGGTCTGTGAGGGGCATCTGCTAAGCGGGGTAGTGTTTGTTACATTTGTAGCAAAGTAACAGGAAAAACATTGTTTACACGTGTTCATTCTAAGACCAGACAACCTGCAGGGAGGATAGGCGCCCTTCAGAAACGCTCCTAAGAACGACATACGCCTGTAAGATGCCCGGCGTCTCTCAGCAGGGGAGGGCTGAGCCTCGAGGAGGGTTTACTTTACAGAACTTGTTACTATGGAGGCCGCAGAGCCCCCGAACAGAATTGCGCCGGCTTGGCTTGTCACAAAACCCAACCTCCCGTTCACCATCACTTCTGCATAAGCCATTTACAGCATTATGTGGAGACTGCGGGAGCTGGGCCTGTTCAGTCCAGAGAAGAGTGAGGGGAGATCTCATTAATGCATATCATATAAACATGTCAAAGGTCTGTGCCAAGAGGATGGTGCCAGACTCTTTTCAGTGGTGCCCAGTGATAGGACAGGGAGCATTGGCCATAAACTAAAACACAAGACATTCCTCAACATGAGAAAGAGAGCACTAGAACAGGCTGCCCAGGGAGGACATGGAGTCTCCCTCTCTGGAGACATTCAAAACCCACCTGGATGCACTGTGTAACCTGCTCTAGGTTATGGCATGGGGGTTGGACTAGCTGACCTCCAGAGGTCTCTTCCAACCCTGATAATTCTGTGGTCTGGGCTAATGGTTCAGGTAAATAATGTTTCAAGGCTGCCTGTCAGACAACAGGAGTTGGTGAGCCAGTAGAAGTTCTCAGGAGCAGACATTGTTTCTGCTAAGCTCAAAGATGAGCTTAACTCGCAGGAGCCATTAATCAAGGCTGAGGCCTAATGAAAATTCCTGAGTGGCCCAGACTGAGAAGAAGGACAGGGGAATGCACCACCACAGACATCAAGTGAGGATTTTTTTGAGGTGGGATGAGAGTCAATTTTTCTTTTTTTCAAAATGTCAGGGGTAGAACATTTTGACTTTGTCATGTGGCAGAGAGTGCTCTCTTCAGCCTTTGACCTTACACAGCAGTCCTTTTGGAGCAGTGGATCTCCTGAATGAGGCTAGGCACATTCATAAACTCTGTTCAGATCCAAGTAGATAAAAAGCCAGGTCTTTTAGTACTTGCCTTGAACTGTCTTAGTGAATCTTCATGACGGTAAAGTTTGGTTTATGTTAGGTTTATTTTGGTGTGAAATGATAGTCAGAATATAGTTTCATTTACTTTAGCATAAAGCTAGACTGACAATATTATTTTATGTTTTATTCTGGATTTCCATTGGCATAACCGAGATCTGAGTTCAGCCCTTGCCTTGGAAATTTATAAGAATAATGATAAAACGTCAACTGATGGGAAAATACTTACAGAATATTAAAAAGGAGGCTTTCCATTGATCTCAAGACAAGTTGAGTTCCACTCCACCACAAAGCTACATTTAGAGCAATCACATATAAGCCTGTTAGTGTTTATGGTGCTACAGTTGCTTTTCAAGGTTTCTTTTTCATTTGCGTTTTACAGACTGTGATAAAATTGTGAATCAAAGCAATTATTTGTAGGTTCTCCAGTATCTTTTGAAGAAATTTTCAGACAGTAAACAGCTGTATTTAAGATCTTCACTTAAGTAACAGCAGGAAATGGGGGATTCTTGCACTGCTGTCTGCATAATAACATTCTCTGTATTTCCATTGATAAGTGTAGTTGGTTCTGATTGTAAATTGCTAAAACTTCACCATTGAGAAATATAACATCCAGTTCACTTTTCAGCATAGCATGAGAAGACTTGCACACCTTCTTTGTCTCCCAAATGCATTTTGTCTGGTCATCAGATGACGTCAGTATTAATCCATCTGGTGAAAATGTCACACAGTGAACCTAGCTCATGTGTCCCCTGCAGTATGCCACTTTTGACAGAGATTTAATATTCCATAATTCAATAGAACAGTGAGATAAAGAACTGCTACTAACTCATCACGAGGACAAAAGTCGCAATATCGGATTGTACTGTAATGACTGATGATGACTTGTGTTAACAAATCACGTTTCAGTATCAAAAAGCAAAAGCTTGTTTTTGGCTACTACCAAAATCATGTCACTGTTTCTGGATCAAGAACTACATTTTACTAAAACCTTCACATCACCTGGTTGCTCATCTGCATTTTTAAGAAATCTTTTATCCCAATACTTTTCATTTCATTTCCTAGTATGGCAAGTCTCAGAAGAACTGTTCTTTGCCCTGCTGTGGTCCCTGTACAGCTACTGCAGCAGTGAAGAAAGGAACAAAGAGTAAATAAAAATGGATCCAGAAATTAATTGCATGGGGAGTTTCCTATTTGGACAGAGCTGATTGAGTGATTTTTCTCTTACCATAAAACTGAAGTTTGCCAGTAGAGAAATCTCAGTGCACCTTCCCTAGTATTCAAATGTTTTCTAGTCATTCTCTTCCTAGTCTGTGAATTTCCTCTTCTATAAACTGATATTCAGCAGGCATTGAAGTAATTCAAAGCCATGTTTCAAATTTTCCCTCTCTTTTGTTTCCTGCAGCAAAAATGGTGGAAAGGTAATGTTCCCTACTTAAGGAAGAACCTAGGCTTTTCTTTTTTTTTCCTTGCAGTCAGGACAATACCTCACACTTGTGGATAAATGCTACCCTCATTGGTACTGCTAAAATCATTGTAGCAGTGAGGTCCCTACAGAACACTCAATGGAGAGCAGGTTAGAGTACTTCCTTATGTTTTGAATCTAGTAGCCTAAATCTGATTACTTTGATGGAGTGAAGCACAGTTGCATAAATCTTCAGAGACAGGAATGTAGTAGTTATACTTCATGCTTCATTTCATTTAGAGAAAAGACCCATCAGAAGTATGGAGAGCCACCAAGCCTGATTATTTTAACCATTTCATTTTCATTTGTCTTTTGCCTAGATAATTTGAGCTGAATGTTGATACCAAAGCATACACTTTATGGAACAAATGTAAAACTGCATTGATTCATAGGAAATAGTCCATTGTTTCTGTTTGCTTTCATTTGCAGAATAATATCAAGACCGATGTGTTCATAAGCAGCTTACAAGGGAGACTGTAGGTAGCTAGGATAGGCAGTTAAGATGTCAATGTCTTTTGGCTCTTCCTCAGTCTCTAGGAAACAATAAACTGCTTCAATCTGTGTGGTACTAAATGTATTGAACTGAACAATCTCTTCCATTGATTTTGGCACCAAAATTAAAGTTTACTAAAGATTTAAGGACCTAGATCATCAAAGGTGCTGTTGATCCTTACAGGCTGTTAGGAAAAGTATATACTTAGTTCTGAAAGGAGCAGAGTGTGATGGCTGTAAGATTAACTTCCACCACTCAGTACATGGCTTCTTGCAGCACTTCAGAAGCTCTCAGCTTTCTTAGGTAATGGGACCCACACATTTCACAGAATCACAGAATACGCTGAGGTGGAAGGGGCTCACAAGGATCATCGAGTCCAACCCTTAGCCCTGCACAGGATCATCCCCAAGAGTCACACCATGTGCCTGAGAGTATTGTCCAAATGCTTCCTGAACTCTGTCAGGCTTGGTGCTGTGACCACTTCTCTGAGGAGACTGTTCCAGCACCCAACACCCCTCTGGGTGAAGAACTCCTTTCTAATATCCAGCCTAAAACCCCCCTGACATAACTTCAGGCCATTCCCTCAGGTCCTGTCACTGGTGACCACAGAGAAGAGATCAGTTCCTGCCCTTCCTCTTCCCCTCACAAGGGAGTTGTAGACTGCAATGAGGTCTCCCCTTAGTCTCCTCTTCTCCAGGCTGAACACACCAAGTGACCTCTGGTGTTCCTCATAAGGCTTTCCCTCAAGGCCCTTCACCATCTTCATTGCCCTCCTTTGGACACTCCCTAAGAACTTAATATATTTCTTATATTGTGGCGCCCAAAACTGCCACAATATTCAAGGTAAGGGTGCCCCAGTGCAGAGCAGAGCAGGACAATCACCTCCCTCGCCCAGCTGGGGATGCTTGGCCTGATTCTTCCCAGGACATGGTTGGCTCTCCTGGCTGCTAGGGCACTGCTGACTCACATTCAACTTGCTGTTGATCCCCAGGTCCCTTTCCATGGAACTGCTTATCAGCATCTCATTCCCCAGTCTGAACAAACATCCAGGGTTGCCCCATCCCAGGTGCAGAATGTGGCACTTTCCCTTGTTGAACTTCATATGGTTGGTGACTGTCCAGTACTCTAATTTGTCAAGGTCTCTCTGAAGGACCTCCCTGCCTTCAAGAGAGTCAACAGCTCCTCCCAGTTTTGTGTCATCTGCAATCTTGCTTAGTATCCCTTCCAGTCCTGCATCCAAGTCATTTATGAAGATGTTGAAGAGCACAAGGCCTAAGATGGAGCCCTGTAGAACCCCACTAGTGACAGGTCACCAGTTTGATGTTACCTCAGTCACTATTACCCTCTGTGCTCGACCTGTGAGCCAATTGCTCACCCACCACATGATGTGTTTATCCAGGTAGACATCTAGTCAGAAGGATCCTGTGAGAGACAGTATTAAAAGCTTTACTGAAATCCAAAATGATTACATCAAATGGCTTCCCTTGATCAACTGTGTGGGCTACCTTGTCATAAGACTAAATGAGGTTTGATAAGCCAGACTTTCCTCTCATGAAGCTGTGCTGGCAGTGACCAGTGACTGCATTGTCTTTCAGGTGTTTTTCAATACCTTCCAGAATAATCTTCTCCATAACTTTACCAGGCACTTAAGCGAGACTGACAGGCCTGTAGTTTCCGGGGTCCTCCTTCTTGCCCTTCTTGAAAATTGGCACAATGTTCACCAGCTTCCAGTCAGCTGGGACCTCTCCAGATTCCCAAGACCACTCAAAAATCATTGAGAGAGGTTTTGCAATGACATCAACAGCTCTTTGAGGATTCTTGGATTAATCTCATTCTCTAAAGTTCAAAATAATGACTTCAGGCTATTTTATTAGGTTGAGTTCTCTCTCCTTACACTGATTAGTATGAAGTCTAGAAAAGAGCAATCAGGCGATATTCAAAGTTACATTTTATTAGGAAGTTATAATAATTTCAAAAAAACCCCTTACACACAAATACATAAAACCAAAAAATAAAAAGATGTGTGAATTAAGTTTCCTATTAATATAAATGCACGCATCTGTGGTTGGGTAAAGTATACGTGCATTCTCTGTGAGTGTACAAACTGATTGAATAAAAAAACTCAGACAAAAAGACTTGCATGCCAGAAAACATGTAGCTTCAAAGGGTTTCATTTCATATAGTTCCAGCTTATGATGGATTATACGGAATACTAAAACTGAGTTTGTTATTGGCAAGGATGACAAATATATTTGTTATAGTAAAATAATACAGTATCACAAAAAATTGCCAGCAGAGTATTAAGTTTCCCAGAGAGATTTGTCATCATGAATAATTGCACTGAACCTTAAGGCTGTTACTAGTAGCTAGCACTATTTTCTTTCTTATTTCAAAATATTTATAATTTTCATAACAAAAATCCATTCTATCCCCAACACAAAACATTCACTGAATGCAGATTTAAGATAACACAATATTCGACTTTAATTGTGCAACTTTCCTCTTTTTACTTATATACCAGAAAGGTTAAAAAAAAATTTAAATGAATGACCTGTGCAAAATGGGAAGCCTTTATGCAATAACTGATACTTCATGCAAAAGAGGAAAAAATATTTTAAAAAGTTATGGTCTAAGAAGCCCTGAGTCAAAAATTTCATTGCAGAGGCAAGGAACATGAGTGCTCTGAGTTCTTCCTATGTATTGGTGCATATTCAAACCAATCCAATATTTACTTAAAACATATTTTAAAATTGGTAGTTTGTGCAGTTTCTCACATACAAATCTTCTACGCACTTTCTTTCAGCAGACTGTATTTAATACTCAATTTCGTTTAAGCTGTCAGGATAGCCTGATGAGAACTGAATTTCTTCCACTTCTAGAATACAAAAAAAGGAGGAAATACCATAATTATTCGTATTTTAATCATACATAAGAACGCATGAAGCAGAATGCAATTAATATCCTGGATTTAAATGGGACTGCAACATGATTTTTAAAAAACGTTACAGCCACTTAACTAGTTGAGTCTGAGTATGATCTCACATCGCATTAGAAAGCAAAAATTCTGCACTGACCCAGCAGTTACTAAATACTAAATTCAAACCCATTCAATGGGGAGTCAAGGGAAGAAGTATCATCCATCTAATTAAAACAAGCACTGTGAATTACCAGGTGTCTCTTACGAGGTATATTTAAACTTACCTAAACAGGGTCCTGCCTGGAACAGAACATCATCAATAGCAGTGTCACTTCTCATTGACACACCGCGGATCACCTCAAAAATAATCTGTAAAGGTAAGACACAGCTTTTCATGAATCCCACAAATGGACAGACTCAGAAAAATTATAGGCATGCAACCTATTCAAGGATCTAGTGTGTCCTGAAAGCCTGCTTCTTGGAAAGAAAGTTCTGTCCTCCATCAGATTGGCTTAGTCAGAGCAATTCAGTGCGTGCTATGCTGAAGGAAGCAAGTATGGTCTCCCTCTCCTTTTTCCTTTCCTTTCCTTAGTAATTTTCAAGCTCTTAAGGGAAAGTGATTAAAAAACTCCACAACATCTGTGGATGGTGATCAGTGCAATTTTGTGCCCAGTGCTGTTTTAGTCATTAGCAATTTCAACTTCCTCTTTCACAGAGAAACTGAACCAGGTTTTATCTAAGGCAATACTGAAGTCATGTTGAAACCAAAGAGCTCTGGATTTGCATCATCCCTTGTCTTTGGTGCCACCTTAGAAAGACCACCCTACAAGAAGCTGCCATTTTATCATAGCTCAGTGGCTCTGTCAAATCTAGACAGGGCTATAGACAGCTGAAGGAAAAGAAATTGCACAAGTGATCTAAAATAACCCTACCACTACTGACAAGAAATGATGGGAAACAACATTTAAATACTTTAAAAAATTATTTTGAGTTAATAACTATTTTAATACTTGCAAACGATTCATGTCTTTAATAAGTTCATTTCAATTTTCCAATTTGACTGCTTCTTGCTTGTTTTTCTTACCTGGTAGTTTCTATCACTTTCATATTCTATCAGTCCCCTTAGCCATGAGATGCTTTGTTCTCCTGTCCTCCTCCACAAAGGAATCTCTTCATCATCCCCTTCCTTTTTCAGATAAACACTTAATAATCCAGTCCCAGCTCCATACATGTGATAGAAAAATGTCAAGCACTGTTTTCCAGATATTCCTCTTAGTAATCTTGAAAAAAGGTATGCTCTCTGTCCATAGACCATGTCAGATGCCTCTATATACATGTAGTACCCTTAAAAGATACACAAGCAAATATTAGCAAAGTAAAATACTCAGCATGTTCATTATGCTCAACATGCTCACTGTATTAAAAAAATTATGACTCAAACTATTTTGATAAAGATTTTTAAGATGTAGACTGCAGTGTTTGTGAACTGTAATATTTGTGATATTGTAATAACAGTGGACTGTAATAATGGTGGGTTTGAATTCATAAAACCAAGAGCTGATTCAGTCTTTCTAACAAGTTTATAATATGATTCAGGCCTTAAAACTAAAGACTAATTATTTTATTATACTTTAATATGAGCTGTAGGCTTTGGTGTTTAATTCAAGGAGCTTTTAAGCATAGTGAACAGCAAGGTCTTTGCAATGGATTGCACTAGGCTTGGTACAAATCATCTTGGAAATTCTCCAACACACTGTATGAAATTATTATTTCTTTATGGACCTACTCTGTAGATAATCTTCCTTTTCAGCCTTTCTCTTGACTGCTGCTTACTACCAAACTACAATCTGGCTTAGAGGGGATGTCTCCAGTAGGGAGTTGAGCAGAAAATAGGACTCTGAGTATCATGACAGACATCTCAAGTATCCACTGGCTGCTGCTGCTGCTCCCAGCTTTTCTTCTGTCTCACTTATCCTTGGGAATCCCCTCTCCCTCTGAAGGCAATCTCACCCCCAGACCTGTGGTGGCAGAAGGGCAGATAACACCACAAAAAGGGAGCAGTGGGACTGCATGAAGAGTTGCTGCAATGTCTGAGTTCACTGTCTGCTCTCAGAGTGTACATCTTAAAACACAGAACAGCTGCTTTATGCAGCATATGGGACATGGGGATGCTCCTCAGTCTTCTGACACACCTCAGTTTGCTCCAAAGGGCAATAGCTGAATGATAGATTGAGGGGGTATAATAAATTTGCCTTCCAGCGATTAATGACTTGAACACTTAAAAACTGGGCTATATCTGATGAAATACACAGCAATAGAAAAGAATACAAAGCAAGAAAATACCATAGCTGCTCCTAAACCAGGAATGCACTCTGATAGCAATCGATTCCTTGGAATTCAGAGACAGCTCCATGTACATCTGAGGGTACAATTTAGGCAATGGTTGGCACTGATGCAGCTCTCTGCGCACTTGCTCATACTAATGGGGACTCCACTTGCCCAAATACTTTAAATTACACTAGTGAGGTTGTGGAGCAGGTTTTCAAGACAAAGGGCCTGTGTGAGTTCTTTTATTTGCCATGTTTTCTTCTAAGTTTGAACCCAAAGTATGTTCATGCAGAAGAGATCCCAATCACTTGCACAACTTGCTGCAAAGAGATGTGTGAGATAAGGAATCAACATTGTCACAGGTGAGACTTAAAAGTTCTAAAGTCAAGCTATCAGCTTCACATCTGAGACTACTTAATGATCTATATAAACCGAAAATAGGTATAAAGTCAGTTTCAGGAAATATTCACATAAGCTAGGAGTTTGGAAGGAGCTTTTTCTGCGAACTCTGGGGAGCCATCCTGTTCTTTTATCTCCCAAAGGAAAGGGCTACTTTAGGATGTGACAACAGAACAATCCACATGGTCTGCAGATATTTCAGATTAAACATCACATTTTCAAAACCATTCATGGGTCCCTACAAAATGTGTTTACTTCATTGGATTAATACCTCTTCTGAACAGAAGCGTAAAAACTTTCTCTATCATCAAGGTTATCATTTCAAAGTAATTTTGATTGACTATTGTCCTGGTTAGAACGGCTGGGACCAATTCATCACTAGATGGGTGCAACCCAAAACTGTGTATTCTATAGCCGTCCATGCCATTTTTCCCAAAAACTGTTGTCAGTAGAGGCCTGCAAGGTGGGAAGATGTTCCTGTACCCTTCTATGGAATTCCCCGCTCTGATACCCTTTTATGGAATTCCCCGCTCTGATACCCTTTTATGGAGGAGGGACTGAGCATCCGCATGCCCTTTTATGGAATTCCCTACTCTGAGGGAGGGACTGAGCACTCCCGCCTGAACTGGAGAGTATATAACTGGGAGTTTTAGAACCTTGCCACCTCTCGTGGGATCCAGAGGAAGATTGCAGACCACTGCCTTCAACTAGACTGCAGACCACTGCCTTCAACTGGACTGCAATCACCACTTCTGACCAGACTGCAGCAGCTCTCCCACCAGCAGGTTTATCCCCTCTCCCTTTGCTTTGGACTCGGGGGTGGGCCAAGGTACACCACTTTTGTTCATACCCCAGGGTGCTGGGTATACATTTGGGTTTTGTGGGTTAAAACCAATTGTCTGTCTGTATAATTGTACTTATTGCATTATTTTAATAAATTGTTATTCTGACTTATAAATCTCTCTTTTGAATTGAGTTCATTTTCCCTTGCTGGTTAACTTTTAAACCAGCACAACTATCAACTTCTGTTCTGAAAGTTCAACGTGGAGCTTAACTCACCTACCCCAGTAGTGTGGTCTCCTTTCGGACCAGTGTAAGAAGTGGGAGTTGGACCCCTCCTCCTGTGCCAGCTCCCACGACCTCTCTTCTTTTGCGTAAACACACACTCATCTTTTTCAAAAGTACACTCTCCAGGGCTGAGCAGAAATGAATCTGTAAAGAGAGAACATAGTTTAAAACTTCAAATATATTAGACCTATATTTGGAGAGATAACACAGAAAATGTATTGCATTTACTCACCTGCTGAATCTACCTAGCAATGCTTACAATAATCACAAGCTTATAAAAGCCAGCTTCAAACTGAATGAAATGTGATTTCATTTTCTTCACTGTTTTGAGGTAATCTGTGCCCCAGTCTAGCTCAGTAACATGTACTAAGATTCTTGAAAACATTTCATACAGTTTATTACTCTTAATCTACAATAATGGTTTGGACTAGATGATCTTAAAGGTCTTTTGGTTTTAATGATTGGACTCAATGATCTTAGAGGTCTTTCCTATCCTTAGCAATTCTATGATTCCATAACAGGCTCTACCACTGTAATTTTCTTCACTATGGTGGCACCCCAGGCAGATTAATGAGCTCTAGAATCTATAATGTGCATATTTAATGAGTCTTGTCAAAGACTGGAGTTTCTGTGATCCAAAATCAAGTGGTACATTTAGCTCTCCTACATTCCCTTGGCAGCAGATTCTACTACAGCATACAACAGGCCACAGAGCTGTAATTACTATAGTATTTTCATTACTTCAATTCTATTAGATGATGCAAAAGGGAGAAAGTTGATAATTCAGATGCTTGCTAGGAAGCTTCTGTCAGCTTTTCTGCTGTAGCCTAGTTTTGTTGTTCAGAAGTAGACACTGAGCTGCTTTCACTTTTTGAAAAGGAGGAAGCTTTGATATCTCTGGGGCATATTTCAGGCATTTGTTTTGCTCCGATCAGAGACAGCCGCAGTATGACTACACACCCAGTTAGGAGTTCTGCACCTTTGGTTCCTTTTCCAATTACTTAGGAACTACAGAAAGGCAAAACAGACAACTGTTGGAAATGCTTTAGAAAAATGGCATCTTGTTTTATACATGTGACTTCTCTCTGTTTTGTAATGGTTAGCTGCCTGAATGCATGAAAGCCAATCAAAAGAGGTCATTAAAGAGCTATTAGGACCATTGCAAAGACATGGCTTTATTCTGAAGAAGAACGGGATTATAGATTGTGCCTGCCTCATGAGAATGGTTTCTAAATTAGGATACAATCGTTGTACTGTCAACTTCAAAATGCCCCAGAAGAGGCAGTCTGGTGAGTTCAGAGAGGTTAGCCTGCACATGTCAGAGGGTAAAGTCTTGCTGAAAAACAGTCAGTTCCTCCCACTACAGGAGAGAGAGTTGGACTGATCTTATCAGTCTTCACTAGAGAGCTGCAGCTCAAGTAAGGGACTGTGTCTTTGCCTTGCACAACTGTACTTCTGGATTAAAAAAGAATAATACTGTCTTTTGAAAATATTGCTTTTGGGTCCAATCCTGGTTTCTCAAAATCCGTTTTGAAAACTACTTTTCCCTCAGTTGGACTTTTGGTTTATTTTAAATTGTAATGCCCTAAAAGGACCACTCACCTATATACAGCTTCACTAGAGTCAGCGAAGTTTACTAGGAGTTAGCTGGTACCCCTGTAAACAAAAACTGGTCTGCGCTGTACGTATGCTACTTTGTAAAAATAGGATTTATGCAATACTCATTGGAAAAAAAGAAAATACAAGAAACCACAGTGGGATGAAGGCAGCTGTAGGATAGGCTTGGAAAATGAAGGTATGTGATGAACTCTTACTAAAAAGGATACCAGCAGTTGGATGACAAATACAAATGGTCTTACCAGCAGCCTGGCAGCTTCCCAGGCTCAATGATACATCATCCAGTGCCACAAGTCCACAGTCCCAAAAGCTTTTACACAAGCTGACAAAGACAACCTGCAATGCATAAAGGAATTTCCAGTTATCTAACAAAACCTGGCAATGTTAAGAGTCTGAAATTTTAGGGTTTTTTCTAAATGTGCAAAAAATGTTGAAATCTACAGAACAGAAATAATGATCCTCTTTGTCTTGGCACATACTAAATACTGCCAATGACTGAAATTTCGGTTCCAGTGGGGATCAGATGTATGTTTTCAATCAACAGAAAGTATTTTCTCACTTTTATAGGCAAGTTATGTATCTCTGTATGTAATTTCCATTTTATTAGGAGACTATTTTTTTGCATATGAGAAAACATGACTTACTGAGGTTGTTGTAGTTTTTTTCCTCCACAAAACCCAGCAAATATCCACAGATAGTTTACCCTTAAAACCAAGAAGTTTATCCATGAAAAAAAAATTTAAAGAGTAATGCAGACTGATGGGAAAGAGAAATGGACATGGTGAAAAGCAAAGAACAGTAGAGATGAAATGAAACTACTGCATAAAATGAGATTATTCATAAATGATGCAAGGCCATAGTATCATAGAGCAGGAGACTGGAAATGGTACGCATAATACACAGTGTTCATCTGAATTTGTGAAGATTAAATAAAAACATCCAAGATGTTTTATTTGACTACACATTAATTCTGCCATGAAAAACACAAGTCACTCATGAGATAACAAAATAAAATGTAAAGAAACTGTAAGACTCCAGTTGCCCTTCTCCCAAGGCCGACACACATCTGTTTGAATTACAGAAGACACATTAAGATTTATTTTGTGAAAATACTGCTGGCGGTTTTCTTGGCCTATCTACTCCAAACCATCTGTCTGACCATTGGGGTTATGACCATAATTTGGGAGGAGCTTTTCAAAACAATTCCTTTGTGATGAGGTCTGTGCTAGTGACTGGAGACGGAACGAGTGTCACTTCTAACAGTTTAATATTCTGGAACAACTGTGAACATCTCTGTTACATATTTGAGGTTAAATGCTGAGGGGGTCTCAGTGCTCTCAGCTGGAGGACCATGACTGCGAGAATGATCAGCTCCCAGTAGATCCTGAAATTGTGCAGGATCTGCTGCTCCAGCTGGATCCCTACAGATTTATGGGGCCTCATGGGATTCATCATCACTGCTGTCTTAGCCTTAAGATTTAACAGGACAAAAGGTGTTTCCTACTTTTAAGTTCATTCTCAGGAAACAGGTGCAATCTATTAAAAATGGTAGCATCTCCTGGAATAAAGCATAAAATAAGATACTGATGTTGGGTGGATGTCAGTCACCAGGATTTTAATAAATGCATTCTGGTGAACACTTGTAATACACTAAAGACATATTATGGTCCTAAACCCACGAATCTTCAGACAACCACATATGTAAGGGTGAGGTCAGTCCTCATTTGTGAAACAACATTTCCACACCATGAATTGTTTTAAGTGATGCTTTCCTATTGACATCACTGGGAGCAGGATCAAGTTCTTTATTCTTAGATTGCAGTAATTTGTTCCATACAAGGTATGTAATTACACAGTGGATACTGCAGAAGACACTCCATTTCAAAGGCATTACAACAATAACTGTGGCCTCTCAAAAGCCATTGAACCAGTAGCCTTTGTACAACCAAAGGATTGATCTGATTCAGTGACACTTGTAAACTTGTTCAGCTTTGCCATCTGTAGCTTAAGCTTTACTAATTCTCCACTTGACTTTTGTGGTGTTAAGTGACACACTGCCAGAAGCAGACTTTGTAATTGCACAGGGATGGGGTGGAGGAACTTGTACTTGGGAATGGGGAGCTTCCAGTACTAGCAAATGTACTGAAATTTCTTATAGTCCCCTCAGCGTATTTTGTGGTTATATTCTTGATTTAGTTTTAGGCAATGGACTAGAAGATTTTCATTCACAGGTCACATTTATTCACTCTTCTTTTGTTCTAAATATCCTTTTTCTGTCATAAAGGGAAATATTTGACTATTTAAACTTTACCTGCCAAAATTGTATCAATTTGGATTTATTCAACTGCTCATTTTCCCCCTATGTCAGATCTCTGAACCCTTCCTACAGTCTTGATAGAAGTAATCTCATGATACTTTGCATTTGTTCTTGTTTTGAATAAAATATTTGTTAGGTCAATTCTTCTCTTCTTGTAGAAGAGAATAGGGGATTCTTTGTGCTCAGCTTGCACTTTCTTCATAAAGCACGGCAGATGAACAACGTACTAATTGTTTCAAGCTAGGTAACAAATATTCTTGGACTTGCATGCTATCTTGGAGGCTAAACTAAAAACATTATCCAGTGCAGGCAGTTGTTGCCTGTGTTACTGAAAAATAAAACATATTTCTCATGTTTCTTTTTGTTCCAATAACAGGACACAGCTAGGGCATCAGTTTCCTTCCAAACTATTACTCTAGTTTATGGAAGCTGGTTTGTTTATTTTGCAGTGCTTAATCAATGCTCCTGGCCTTCAACCTCAAAGTATCAATAATCAGTTCTTAGCATTTATCCTGGATTATATCAGGTATGGGCAATGCCAGATGAGAGCAGCTGGCAGAGCAAACTTCTGCCAAGACATCTCATTGGGTTGTGCTGCAGACATTGGGTGAGGTGGAAGGGACTTCTCCTTGGCACTCTGCATCTCTACAAGCAGATGTGAGTTAAAACATATGCATATGAAGTTAATCTGCTTTTGGAGAAGAAATAGTAGGACATACAGTAGGGTACCTGCAGTGTAAGGAAGAACTAATGAGGAAGCTTGTAAAAGGAGGTTTGGAGGCAGCTGGACTCAGAACAGGAGAAAAGGAGAGATTCCTCTGGATCCCTATATTTTCTGTGTATTTCCTTTCCTCCTTGTTTATCCCAGGAAGTGTAGCTCTTGCTCAATTAGAGAGCCAGACCAGCCAAAAAAAAGAAAAACTGTGAAAACAGCCCAATCTGGTGAATTAAAAGCAAGCTATGCCTCTGCAGCAAAGTAATTTACCTGATTCCATCCTAGTGAATATTCCCAGATTCAAACTACACACTGTACATCAGTGTAGACACAAAACTTGGCCTGTCACTTAGACACATTTAGGTTCAATTTTTTAAAGGAGAAAGGCAGTAATAGTGGAGTCTGAAGTAGGGTTTTGTGAGAAGCTACTGTTGTAAGTTCACACAGTGATACAAATCTCAGTATCATGAAATAAAAAATAATTCAAACACCAGAAACAAAGGTGAGACATGACACAAAGAAGCAGTCAAGACGTTTTCACAAGACAGGGAACCTGACTTTTCAGTCAGTTATGCAAGCAAACAGCTGTATAAGCATGCAAGCCAGGGACCACCACTGGCACAGAGAACCATTCTGACTGTCTACATCTGGAGAAGCTCGCACACACTGTGGAGCAAGAATCTGCATTTTAACTGTCTGTGTGTGTGTGTGTGTTTGTGGGTATACACCACCATGGGAGGTATTTCTTCACAACAAACTCCAAATGCCTGTAGACCAAATTACTTCCAACTGGCTTAATTAAACTAGATTTTCTTCGGCTTAAACATTCAGAAACTCATTTATCAAGAACACAAGTAAGCTATTAAGCCAAAATTAGAATATCTGCAAGCTTCTGTCATTTGAAATAAATTGATTTAAAATGGCACTTGCCAGGTAAGTTCAATTTTTGCCATGTAAATACAACGAGCTTCTGCAGGGGAAAAAGAACGGATTATGAAAGCTTCTATATAAATAATTGGATAACATTGGTAATAAGCTTGTGACAGTTGAACCAATATTTTTGAAAATCTTTCCTGTCCAAAGGCAGAAACAAACAATGAAAGAGAAACATAAAGTCTGACAGAATAACCTAGCACCACAGACTGCTTATGATACGTCTCTTCCCACTGGATTGCACTGCCTAGTAGAGTGCACTGGCTGCACACAAATGTATGCGGGACACCTATGTTCCCATCTGTCCTCCAGCACCTTCCTAGATGTCTACAAATCTACTGGTAGGACTCTATCCTCATTTCAATGTAACAGTTTCCTTGGCTCTTTTTATAAGAGGGAAAGATTCTTGCCTTTAGATCAAAGAGTCTTTTCAGAGGAGGTGGCACTATAGTATCATAATACTGAGGACCCAGAACAAAAACTGAGCAAAAAAATAAAGTGTCAGTTAAGTATCACAGGCACCAAAAAGCGGTATGTAGTATTTCATGCAACATATTACCTTGCTTAGCTACTGTGAAGATGCAGGCCACTTAGGTATTGCTTTCTAACCTTTATAACTTTCTCAGTTTCCAGTACGTTGTTTCCACAACCATATGTCAAGCACCACAGTCAGTGAGGTTGCACACTTTGCAAGCACTATCCTACTATTTACAAACCCTATTGCTCTTATTTTAAACATACATTTCTGGTGACTGTTCTTCAAGAAGTTTCTTACTTTAGAGGTAAGAGAAGGAAGGACAGAAGGGCTATACTATAAAACCATGGCTCATTCCAAACTCTTTAGGGTGCACACGTTATTGTGGGAAGATTGATCAAGGGCTTTGTCAGAACAGTACCAAAAAGCTCTTTTATTTGACACAAGTGAGGGTTTTTCAGAGGAGGAGGAGGAGGAGGAGGAAGAGATGAGAATGTTTCCCCTCCTCCACTTGGTGCCCGACTAGAGAAGTGTGTCGTTCATACCAGTGACTCAGTCACAGGGATCTAGAACTTCATCATATATCCAAAATTGCTTTAGTCATTTACCTATGACTTTGGTAGAGAAGCAGGAGACACACATTTCTCATTAGCAAAGAGAAGTGCTAGAATTATTTAATATTGAGCATCATCACAGCTATGATGTGAGAACAGAGGTCCAAAGAACCTCAGATCAAGTCCTAGAATGGTGGCAGGGTAATAACAGATGTTTAGGGAAAAAAGTACAAGAAACAAATCAGCCCTAAAGCTGTTATATTATGTCCAATCCCCAGAAAGCTGAAGGATTGACTGAACTGGAGGTCACAGCTAAACCACTGTGTTTACAATCACTGTGAGGTCTATTTTCCATGACTTTGTCTAATTCCTTTTGTTTGTTTAAACCATGTAAATATTGAAGTGCAACACTCAGTCACTTGATTTTGCTCTCACACAACTGCAACTAAAATTAGTTATGGGGGATGAGTGAAAACAAACAGATGAACTCAAAAGAGAGTGAGAATAAAACACCAAAGAGGGAGAACATATACTGAGAGAATGAAAACCAAGAAATGCTGCCATAGCTACTCTGATGGACTATTATGATGCCAGTTACCTTTCTGAAGATTTGATTTTGAAATCTGTGAGAGGTATTCAAGAACTACATCATTAGGTAACATTGCCAAAACTTGCAGGAATGGATAAACAACACAAGATGTATGCTTTTGAAAACTTGAGCTTCAGACTGGTGAACCAAATCTAGCAGAAATGAGCAGAACTGGTATAAGCAGACCCAGGTGAAATCAAACCTTCATTTTAATCTAGGCATTTGGAATTTGTTGTGAAGAAATACCTCCCATGGTGGTGTATACTCACAAACACACACACACACACACAGAGTTAAAATGCAGATTCTTGCTCCACAGTGTGTGCGAGCTTCTCTAGGTGTCATTTAACATGTGAAATTTTCTTTCAGTTAGCTCTTACATTTTTCTGCCATGTATTGGCCTGGAAGATCAGTTTCAATACATTCAATCAAATCAAAAGAATCTACATATTTCAGACTTAGGTTTTTATGCTGCCCTTCAAGAGGCAACAAACCACGAACAGTTTAATTTATTTTAAAAAATAACAGATTTTTTTTTTCCATTTCTTCCTTCTCACGTTTATTCCCTGGGCACAGTATAAAAAAAATTGTTTGTGTAAGAGGTACTTAAACCAACTGAAAGAGACAATGCCTGAAGCACAAACTGAGAAATCAGGACTTCAAATTTCCTGCCTTCTCATTAGCATTATATAGCATATGTATTTGCAGTATGTATGTACACATATATACATACATACATACATATATATATAAACATTTATGACTTGCTTAGCTGGCTCATACCCACCTAATCTTTACAACATCGTATTTTCAAAGTGTCATATTAAAGCCAATTGGCCAGCTTCACATTTCCTGCCCACAGAATTCAAGCCATCAACTTGTGCCAGACTGCAGTTAGCTAATTCAAAAAGAACTTGCAAAAACTATTACACAAACCAAGAGATGAAAATCTGAATCTTTTTATTGTCCCAATGCAAACAAACATGCTAACAAAATTAAAACATATCAGACAGATTTTATATTGTTTCCAAAACTTTGCAATTAGTATTCGTAGTAGGAGAAAGATAAAGGACATGGGTAATCAGGTATTTTAGTAGAACCACTTTCTGGCTGAAAAACCATTATGACCTTCAGGACATATGACTGCCATTAAGTAACTGCCAGGAGGCTGTTTACTGTTTCCGCAGCTGCTGACCCAATCTACAAGTCACACCTGGTAACCAAGAAGCTGCTCAGCCAAACTACTGTGCATGCCTACAACTTATCATTCATGTCTAGACATGATGAATGTCAGAAAACAATACGATAGGCACACTAGCCACTACATCTGTAAGAGCAAAAGTGGCAGCCCTATCTTATTTTGAGACCACATCTCTCCACTAGAAGACTGTTTTTCACTTGCTTATAACATTGCCAAGACACAATTATTTCATCTCAGACTTTCCATGCTGGGTCCTTACTTCAGGCTTGCTTTGGAAGATTTAATCCAAAACAGTTCCATCATTTCCAAGAACAAGGCTAAGAAAAAAAGGGTTTATTTTGCCCCTACTAAAAAAAAAAAAATCTGTGAAAAGCTTGAGCACTCCTAAGATTTGGAGTGGGAGCAGGAAAGTGTCATACTTTGGTCTTTGTACCAGGACTGTGCTTTCTGTCAAGTCATTAGTTTTTGAAAAACTAGAATTTGTAAGAACTGGGACAAGTAGGGCAAACAGAGTGGGACACGAACAAGATTAGAGGGGGAAAATTGGACTGTCCAGAGCCAGGAGTAAGATGAACACTGGCATAAGGAGTGGGGTGGGAGTGGTTCGTTGCCTATGGGGTAGGTTAGATAACATAAAGATGTCTCAGTGAGGAGGAAGGAGACACAAGAAGGTTGGAGGAGGCAGGACAAAAGAGGTCAGGCTTCTCTTGTTTTTCTCAATGCTGTCTCTTCCTCCAGACCCTGAAGTGTAATCCCCAACTTGCTGGTTCCCACCACTCCTTGCTGTCAGGCAAAACATGCTCTGATGCACCTCCACTGCTACCCTTCATTGAAATAAGTGTTTCTTGCCAGATATTTCACTAGGTGCTAGGCAGACACATCTTCACAGATAACTAATCTAAGTGTTTATACAATGCCACACAGAGCTCCTTTATTTCCTTCTGTTGGCGTGGAAAAGAAGAAACAAACAAAATAAAGCATGAAAAGACCTTTTAAAGCATTAAGGTTGAAAAATTCGGCATGAGATTGAAAGGAAAAGCCAGAATCAGGTTCACTGTGCAACTTCATTCAACACTGCTTGTGAATATTACAAGTAGACAACCTGTAACTACATCAAGTTTTAACCCTTGCCTTATGGCAGGCAGACACACGCTCAAACTTTAGCAATATTTGTCTTTTATATGCTACCTTCTCATCTCTAAACATATCTTGGTGTACTTTTGCATATTAACATATTTCAGAACTTTACCCATTTTCTTCCATGTACTATTTGTCTAAAGGAAAACTTCATAAACTGAATCCCCTGCAAAGTAGTTATTTGGCTAAGAGGTACCTGAATTGTGATAGGCTGAATACATGCTGACTTCTCTAAAGCCCAATACATCTCCCATTTCATGATATTTGAGGAATGCCTCCTCAACAGAAACATTTTGCAACTTGTTTCCATGGGAAAGAATGGTTTCTTTCTGAAGACCTGAAGCACCCAGTAAAAGCTTTTGAGAACTGCCAGAGGCCAGCAAACCCTCCTGCTGCAGAGCATGGTGTTTCTCCCCTCCTGCAGACCTTCAGGCTCAGAAGCAGCAAGGATATTCCCTTGATTTCTTTATTCTCCTCTCTGCTTTTCTCCCCATCAGCTACTAAGTACAGAGAGAATGGTAACTACAGACATGAAAACTCTAATTCATTAAAAGATTTCCATTGCAGGTAAACTTCTTTACAACTGTTTTAGATATACTGACTTCTAGGAAAACATAAAAATTGTACTTCACAAATTCATATTGGAAAAGATTTTTCTATGTAAATGTCTGAAGCTAAAAAAAACCTGCCACCTCCAATGGCTATAAAACCATTTTTAACAGAATTGCTCAGATGTCATCATTACTCATGCAGTTCATTATGCTTCTGAACCTTTTCAGAAGCAATAAAGAAATACGTAAACTGTAGACGGTAAAAGTAAATAGCTCACCTTTTAAACCAAGACTTTTCATAATTAAAAAGAAAAAAAGAGAGAAAAATACTTTTCTGCAAATGTCCTGGAATGACACTATGAGAAACTTATCTATCATGCACTTGCTGTGCAGTAATGAATTTTTTTTTGTTCTATAAAATAAAGAGAATTAGAAATTCTGTTATGTTTTATGCATAAATACATAAAATCCCATCAAATTTTTAAGGTATCAGGTATCTGAGAAAAAACACTAGCCAACAATTAGGACTGAAATTTTTAGCATAAATTTGCTTATCAATACAGTCAGGCAACTGGGTTTTGGTGAATTTTTTCTTTTAGAGTGTATTTACTTCAAAGGATAAACACCTTTTTTTTTCCTTCCCCAAGAAAATTTAAACTCAGTAACTACTGCCATTTCAAAAACTAATTTGTAGTGGACAAAATGCTGAAGATGTTTGTCTTTGATTTAGAAATGCCTGAGTTGCAAGACAAACTTTCATTCATATGTTCATTGTACTATCACATGGAAAAAAAAGCTGGATTTATCTAAATGCCAGCAGGTAGTGATCCATCTGGTCCTCCTTAGATGACTCACAGATAGTGAAAATGTATTACAGAATTCAGGATAACCACAGAAGATGTGCCTACAGAAATCTGTGTAAAAGTCAGTCTTTGTAAGAAGAGTGGAGAAGAGGAATAACAGGGGCTTAAGGACTTACTCAGGAGATGATGTCAAATACTGCATTATTAACTTGCTGAGAGATAACATAGTGACCTCTCCAACACGACACTACAAATTCTTGAAGTCCATTGCACTGAATTCTGGTTTCATATTCTAACAAAGCAGTTGAGTTTAGGGAAGTAGGATGAGCTCCCTGTTTTGATCAGAACTTACCAGTAGCAATTTTTTAGATTAATTAAAATCTGTAATTGAGTATGAAAATTATGTGACTCACATAGGAAACACACAAACAAAAATGATGGAATGTGGAGCATGCTGAGAAACCAAAACACAACTGGCTCTTGTTAGAGCTCCTCTGGCAAAATCTCCAGCAATATTGTGACTACAGTTGAGGACACCAGGAAGCACTGCCCCATTCCTGGTACGAAGCCCCTGTATTGGGGCTCCTATGGGAGCCAGGCTGTGAAGAAGCATTCAAGTCCCCTGGTACTGCCTGAGGAATACTATTTCGCTTTGCAGGTATAGCTCACTTAGGATTAGTCTCCAGATAACAAAGAACCATGAGAAGAGAAGGCAAGGAAAATCCCCATCCAGGATTTAGCAGACTTGAAGAGTTGGCTCTTACCTTGCAAGGCATAGGCTTTTTGAAGGAGATTTCAGCTTTAGTCCAAACTCCCTTTGGAGAATCCAAGACAGACCAGATTTTCTCTTGAACGACATGATTCTCCTCGAAGATATAAACTGCAAGAGTGCCACTCATTTTGAAAAACCCATATAAGGCATAATAAAAACTCAGACAAAACTGCAAGTTTCCTGGGAGGGTAGGGCCATATAGACGTCCAATGTACCCAGGCTGTGATGTATACTTTGTGTTTGCCAACAAGTAATAACCTGCAAGACAGCACAATTATTATTTCTAATATGCTATCAGCACAGCTGATTTGCTATTAAAGCAGCTTCTGCTATTGCATCAGACTTTGGCTACAAGAAACAGTTTCAACTGGCAAGAAATAGATTATCATACTCTTGACAGGAAATAACAATTTTTTTTAAAAGCATCCTGTCTACTTCTAGCTCAAATGGTACATTGCTAAGTTACCAGAAATAAGCCTTTTTCAAATTTACCCTGAAAAATTCCCTGTCCTGCTGGCCTCACTGGAAAACTAGCTGTTTCAAGCTAGCAAGATCAAAGAATGGAAGGTAAGGCACAAGGCCTATTATTCCCAGCACCAAGTATAAAGAGGTGAGACTTTAGCACATGTGATTAATAACCATAAATATTCTACATAAATAGATGTCTGAGTTTCAGAACTTATTAGTAGTCCTTTCACTATGTGGCTTCACTACACAATATTTCAGTTTTCCCTTAGCAATGCCAACTATCTTAAGCCCGGAAGAGCCCACCTTTCCACTACAGTAAAAACAATGCATTAAGCTATTATTACATTTACTTGCATATTTTTGTGGAATCATCCCTCCAGTGACTGTGGAGCAGTACAGCGAAGATACTCTGATTTACGGGCCGGCATGAGTATTCAATAGGTGACCTTCCCACTTCACATATGGGGCATCACAGCCAGTGTTCCAGATAGGACCGAGTTGTGTACACTGATTTTTAATGGCCAGGTTGCAGTGAGGCAAATTAACCAGTGTGCCAGTGACATTACTTAACAGAGTGAACAATGATACAATGGATTAACCTTTATATAACCTTTCATATACCCTTTATATAACCTTTCATATACCCTTTATATAACCTTTTATATACCCTTTATATAACCTTTTATATACCCTTTATATATGTTTGACTCTTCTGAGGAAAAACAGTTTTGATTTACCAAACCCAGTAGTGTGATCTCCTGCTCTATAAACATTGCGCTTCACTTTCACTCTGCTCCATCCTGGGCCATCTTTCTGATCTTGGTAAAAATTACACAGATCTTCCTCAAAATTGCAGCCTGCATTGGCAGGATCGAAAAGAGTTCCTAAAAGATAGATGTATATGTTCTGTTAGGAAGAGCACAGTGTAATAAGCTAGATATTTGAAGCAGAATGATGCCAAAGCATGCTCTGGTTCATCTTTCTTTGCTTTACAGAAGATAAGCATGTGCAGAGATGTTACACATATATAGTTCAAAGTCACAATGGAATCAAACTACCAATTTTCTATTGCAAATTGGTCTTATATTCTTATAGTTTGCTGGAGCCAAGAGGAAACCTCCTTCATAGCCCCTTTAAAATAAAAATGAGCTACAGATATTAAGAGAAGATTCTTCTTTCAGGACATAATGCACAAAGACATTCAGATCATTTGTTTTCACCCTGCTCCTTCACTCAATAGATATTAGGACAAAATGAGTGTGTCTGCCTGTGTGTGCATGAATATCATATTTTCATTTTAGTTTCCAAAGGGATAACTTTTGGACATCAACATTCAATATTTTTTTAAAGAGCAGTTTTTAAAAATCCTTTTGTAATCATGTATCATCATCATCATGGCTAGGTTTTGCAAACGAAGATTTGGGAAGGGCACTACCCCCGTTTGCAAGATGCCTGTTGGCCTGCGGTTAACCAACTGGGTAAAGGTGGAGATGAGCTTTGTTTAGGCCACCTTTTCTAGGCCCCTTTCTGAGTGGAGCAAGCAGTGCTGTCCTTGAAAAGGCTGCTTGGTCGTTCAGGGTGCTGCCCCAAGAGACTGTCATCTCTGGTCAGTCTCAAATGACCAATATCCCGAACCGCCTGCATGCAGGGTTGGGTCTGCGGCTCCCAGCACACCTTTCACCTGCCATTTTGACCCTCGCCCGTTGCTACAGGGCTTTTTGAGTGTGGGTAAAGACTTCAAGCCTGCGCAATGGATTTTTTAGGTGAGATGCAGTATGCGTGGGACTGGACCCACCCTTTAATCCTAAGGTTCATCTGCCAGGGCCTAGCGAGCTTGGACGGTGGCAGCGAGGTCCTCAGGACGTAGGTTTGATTAGAGTATCCTTCTCTTAGATGGATGGCCTTACAGGGCTAAGCGAGTTCCATCTGCCCGGCTTTGGGATGAGAGTTGTCCTTCTCCTAGGATGACTGCCAGAAGGCTAACGAGCTCATCCTGCCCAAGAATCATGTACAATGTGTGTGCAAATGCATGCTGTAAAACACTTTTTAATTCATGTACCACCTCACGGCTACTGACCTCTGGAGCTTGCCTAACATATTTTAGCACTTTAGCACTTTAGCAGTGAACAATTAAAAGCAAAGCTAAGTCCCCCAGCCCTGCAGATGCCTCCTTCTTGACCTGCAATACGGAATTCATGGATCAGGATTTGCTTTAGTCTGAAAAAAAGTCCCCATGGTGAATGGGTGCTTGTAAGTAAAGCATTTTTACTTTAAAAGCTTCATCAGTCTCTTATACCAGATGCTGGGGAAAGGAGAGGCACAATCCAAAGCCATCATGCAAATTTGGCTACATCAAGAGTCCAGATCCAGGACACTGTGCACATAACTCTGCAGCAGCACATGTGACCCTTCTTCATGGGGACTAAGAGAGATTTCCAGCAGGGGCAGGGACACAGGCAGTTAGCTTCAGGAGAAGAAAAATTTTGGCTTTGAAGGGATGTCTGTGGTCTTTTCAGTTCCAGATAGGCCAAATCTAAGCACTGTGTGCAGGCGGCCAAGGCCTCCCATCTCTGCTTTCCTAGTTAAAGAAAATGCAGCTCTAGCACTACCAGGTCCATGCAGCATTAAACCTATATTCTGATTCATTCTTTGCTGAGCAAGTTTAATACTCTGGTACCTTTTGAACAAAACTTCCAGAAAAAATAAGGAAAAAACGTAGTGCTGTTATATACACTGTTATGGCTGAATACAAGATCTCTTGTTTTTTACAATCTCTACTCAGAAGAATTGAAGATGAAAATATAAGTCTAAAGGATCAAACAGTTTATGTTGTACTCCAGCAAGATATAAAACAAATTATTTGCATTCGTTTCTCAAACAGAAAAAAACCCCAACAACCAAACCAACCTTCAAAATCAGAGTTAGTAGCTGAAACTATCATATTCAGAATAGATTATGAGCCATTCAGATTAAATCTGAACTTCAACCATTGGGGCAGAAAATGCTATAAAATCTATCCCATACCTCAACACATATAAACTGTCTGAAAATTAAAACGGAAAACACAGACAAGCACACAGCTCCAATCCCTGGAATACCACAAACATAACATGGGATTTTTGTTGCAAAACAAAGCAAAACTGAAAGAGATATTGAGGAGATAACGAAACAACCAGATTTACTCAGCCAGGAATTGTGTGGATTACTAACATATCTGGAATCTACCTCCTTCAGGAGTGATACTTCAGCAGTGGAGGTAGAGCTAGCAGATACTCCAAGCAGGTAAAAAAAGGGCAAAACGCCATCTTTTTCCTTTATCACTTCAAAGCATTAGCCAAAAAAATTCAAATTATGACCAAAGGAATAGGTAGGAAACCACTAATCTACTTTTGACTAGTGTTAAATGCCCCAGTAAAACCCCAGCAACCAGTACATAGCTACTTAAGAGGCTGAATTCATAAATGACAAAATCGTTTGCCCCAACTGCCTCTACAGCAAAGGTCACATGGATTCAGCTGATGTCTGCTGCTGTGAAAACCTAATAAAAACCTGACAGCCACACCACTGTCTGAGATGAGTAATACATCCTGGAAGAGTGAAGACAGGAAGGAGAACATCTCAGGGCATATGGAATGAAGAATGCCTACACTGGCATTAATGAAAAGCCCACAACATTTTCTTCCTTATACCATCACACCTGGTAAATCAGCCCTCTCTTTCTGTGACAGGCCTGCAAGTGGTAATTTCTCAAAACCTGGAGTGATGTAAATACAGCACTCAGTCTGGCACTCCAGTTGCAAAACCCCAAGGCAAGGTCTTTGGAAAGGAAGCATTAAGGACTAGTTTCTAGATCAAATGAATGGCACCAGTGTTATCTGCTGTTATGTCACCAGAAGGAAAACGAGCCCAATGGGACTGGTCAGTTGAGAAGGTAGCACCAAATATTGGAAATATTGACAGTTTAGAGGGGCAAAGCAAAGGGGGAAAACAAGGACAGTAAATAGCAATAAGAGCTCATCATACCTGTCTGATTGCTGCAGTAAACTGGAGAGAAAGAAATGTCATCAAGAGCAACGTAACCTCCCTTGGCACTGTTGAAAGCAACTTCAAATACTACCTAGAAATTATAATAAGTTGTTATTCATCTGCCATATACTCAGGAATAATTTTGGTACATATCTTTCAAATAAAGAATTCTGATTGGATGTTCCAGACAGACTCCAGCACTGTAAATGTTAGGACAAATTAAATTATATCACTTATTAGGGATATAAATCAGAGTCTGACCTCAGCACCAGATCTTTGTCCACTCAGGGCCAGGGAAAAAACAAAGGGAACATAGCTCTTCTGCTGCTTTATGAAGCACCAGTTTTACAGATGCAGTAAGGCTTCTGCCATATTATACAAAGACAATATTCACAATCTTCAGTCTGTACTGACTAGAACTCCAAAGCTGCCTAATTATTACTGTATCTAAAATCTATCTGGATCAAGAGCTAAAAACCCCCTGTGTTCATTACTCTGCTATTAAAATATTAAGTTTTACCGTTTTCTATAAACATCCTCAGACACTGAAACCCATGACTTGGCATCAGCTGGCAGGGAAGATTTCCTTTACAAAATTTATTTAAGAACCAGAAAAGCTATTGCTGTGCTTTGTTTACCACAAAGATCAAACAATACTTGTACTTAGCTATTCCCAAAGGACATGATTTCCTCAAGTAAGTGGAGGACAGTCTACAACTCTTGAGGAAGTGTCTTAAAATTTCTCTTAAGTATCAAAGGTCTGAGTTACAGAAAAACTTTGAGAAGACGCCTGAATCCCAAAGTAACCCCAGGGACAAAACAAGGATATGAGGACAAATGCTTTCAGAGCAAGATCCTGTTCAGTGCAAGCAATGCCTGTGATGTCTTGCCTATGGATGGGAGCCAAACTAGGAGAGCTGTGAAAGAACCCTGAGCAATCTCCTTTAGCCAGATGAAACAAAGAGGAAGACCCTCTTGAAGCAACCGAAGAAATTACATGCAAGGTTTAATCTTATTTCTATAAAATAATCTTTAAAATATTTACTGTGTTGGATTACATAAAAATTCATTGGGCAGATTAAAGGCCCATCTAGCCCTGTATCCTTTTTCCAATAGAGAGCATCTAAAGAGAGAACTGAAGACAATGCCAGGCTTTCAGTTCTTCTTCCCTCACATTACATTCCTGATGGATTCTTTCTTTCCCAGTAATTTTTCTAATTAGTTTTTAACTGATCCAAATAATGACATGTATAGCATGCTGTGGAAGTGAGTTCTACAGATATGTCATATAAGAAAAAATATTCAGTTTAAAACTGTTACCTGGTAGCTAATAATCTGGAACAGCAGTGAAAATTATGAGAAAAAGGGCACAGTTATATTTTCTGTGTTATTCATGACTTTTAAGAACCTCTACCATATTCTACTTCAAACTTTCTTTTAAGGGCTGAAAACTGCTATTTCATTAATGTAACTTCTCCATACTTTTGATTATCCGCATCTCTCCCTCTTGTAGTTCTAAGATATTCTTTTTTAATTAAGTGGGCTCAAGTTGCATACCCTACTTATCACAAGGGTACCCTGTGCATTCATCCACAGGTACAACTTCCTCTGTTCTACTGTTTATTCCAGTGTAGATAGTTTCCAACATTCTAGATGTTTTTTTGAATGCCACTAAGATATCAGAGGGTATTTTCACAAAACTAGCCACAGTAATGCCAAGCTCTAAGTGATCATTAATAATTTCCATTGATAGTCCTAGGACTGTTTTTGTCTTCTTCCTTTGTACATATTGAACCAGCAATTCACTTACCATTCAATATTATGAGACTTTATCAGAGCTACTCTCCTTTCCCTTGAAGTCTAACAGTTGAAAAGGATGACTTGATCACTGACATTTTAGAGTATAAAAGGGCTACGTAACATCTCATGAAAATTAGCTCTACCCCTCATAATTTCTGAAAATCTGCAGCCTTACGGTGAATTAGCAAATAACTTAGGTGGAATTAAAGCAAGTAGACAGAATTTATTTGTAATCATAGTATTGCAAGTATATATATTTATGTATGTGTATATAAATATATAAATTACATATATATGTATAAAATATACATGCTAAGTATATATGTATGTATATAATATATATACACTGTTTATTTCAATCTTCTAAGTTTGAGGTATTTCTTAGTAAACACTAGGGAATAAAGAATTCAATTTCTTTCTGATATTCTTGAAAGTCATTATAATAACCATTGAGAGTTGTCTTTTACATCTAAGGACTACTGTACTATTAGGACCCAAGTTTGAACTCTATCTCATGAATTGCAGGGTCATATTAAGGTAGAGAATAGACCTCACATATAATGTAAAAATTGTCTTCTTCAGGGCATTATTTTATGATACTCAGCATCCTCAAAAATGGATCATGGAGTCACAGAAATATGGGACTGAGAGAATTATTCAGTCACAACTGAAAAACCTCACATTAGTAGGACTCTACAACCTCCCAAGGTATTCTGATCAAGCACCACAACACCTGACTTCAAAATCAAGCACAAGTATGGAAAGTGATCTCTCCTTGACCCTTATGCAAAGGGCAAAGAAAACCACAGATCACCAGCATCTTTATAACCATTTTTCGGATACTGGATGGTCACTGCCATGTTCCTGGCTTAGCCTGAGTTGGCACTCATATCTGAGGCAACCTGGAAATCACAGCTGGCCTGTACAGGCAGGATTGCTTTACCTCCATGGGGTACGGCGCATTGAAGTCAACTTCTGCCAGTGCCCAGTCTGTACTCAGACCAGTGTCTGTTTTCCAGATCTCTTCATAAAAACCACTCACGTCTCTCAAGTAAACAGTAAAAACAATGCTGCTCTCCTGCTTAAGTTGATAATAAAAAGATAAGCATCCAGACATTGGGGCCGTTGTCTTTGGCGAGATCAGCTGGGCCACTTCCTGAAAATGTTTGACATAAACAGAGTCCACGTACATGTAATGGCCTATGAGTAGGAAAGAAACTTGGTATAAGTCACAGTATCTCATAGTATCTCTCAGTATCAGGAGATGAACAGGGACTAAACATATGGCTTAGGCTATGGCCTGGCAACAATGATTGCTTTCTAGTAAGTTTTAGTAATTCTAAAAGATTTTTTTTTCTCCTTTCCTCCTATGTACAAGCCAAAGTTGTTTGGTTAAGGTACCACTGGCAAAATAGTCAGTCTCAGCTCTTTCTTAAATATTTGTTATTATTATAAATAAATATTTATATTTATATCTGAAAAGCAATAACTCTAAATTTTGGGAGCCATTCATAAATGAAAAAACGTGTAACAATTGTGTAAATTGTCTGCCTACCAACACCTCAGTACAGTACTTAATCTTTTTTCAAGTGCAACCTTTACTGAGGCAACCGAAGTAAATGATCAAGATTATAAGTCATGTGTTTTCTCACATTTTACACAGCAGTTCTTTTAATATATCTAATTAATTGGCAAATAACCTTTAATCTGCACATTTCACTGCTTGTATAATTCTGCTTGGTCTATCTAGGATTTGGTTTATACATGTTTATCTTTACTGAATAGACTGGAGGTTTTTTTGTAAAACCTTAAAGACGACTTTTGGGAGACATCAATAAACAGAAAAGTGCATTACACAAGTAGACTCCCTCCCCCTCAACAGCCAATATGACCTGCAGGATTTTCAAAGGGTACAGCTTCTAAGACTTTGATTTTGGAAGAGCAATCTCAATTTAAACAGGTCACATTCATGTTCACAAACATGCTGTGCATCTCTAGTTTTTCTTCTTCTACACTCCCAGAAACACAGCACCAAACAGTATATGATCAACCAAAAAATGGTTCTTCACAACTAGAAAACTCAGAGGAAAATGAAGTGTCAAACTGGCAGAGTACTTCAGCATGGACACTGCAAACTGTGCCATTAGGTTTGTATGGGCATCACTAAGATAATCAGCTTATAGTGTTCTCAAAGCTGTAGATGTCACTTCTCACTTCACTCTGGTGAAAGGAGGTGAAAGGGCTTTCTTGGCCGTGGGTCTCCTCTAGCTTGCCCACTGCCAGGGGAGCGGTGACTTAAGTGATACTTGCCTGAGAAGCTCTCAGCTTCACTTTTGCTCAACAGTTTTAGCACATTTCATAGCTTAGCTATTATCTCCCTGGCTGATGCACCTCCATAGTCCAATTCTTGCAAAATAGAAGGCTCTTTCTTGACTTTAGGCTTCCTGTGGCCTTCTCAGTCAATGGTCAGCAGTGAGGGTTTGGTGTGAAATAGAAATGCTGTGGCTACAAGAAAACAGATCTCTCCCAGTTGGCAGCATTTCCTGTCACAGTACACATTTAATAGGTTGACCCACTGTCTGTTGTTGAAGTTGTGGTGAGTTTAACTTCCATCAACATTCTACCACCATTTAGGTGCTGTGAGGTGATGCAGGGACAGAGTTACACTCTGTACTCAACTCACACAATTGTGAAATAAATAAAAAGGCACAGCGGCATGAGTTAAGGAAAGAGGAGCAACCCTGCTTTTCATGATGCCATTCCTTGCACAGTCACAAGCATCACACTGTCTGAGACACACAGTGTGTTGCAGCAGCCAGGTGTCCTGATCATCACCTGCTGTGGTACTTTGTGCGAAGGGAAAGTTATCCCCCAATCCTTCTTCATGGCTATGTAAAAAGCTCTCCTCTCAGCAATGTGTCCAGGACAAGGATTTCACACAAGGCAAGTGCCAAAATTCCTGTAAGTTTTTACAGCATTCTGCCTCTGAGGAGCTGTACTAACAGCACCACATTTGACTGAAAGAAACAAAACTCCTAAACTGTGCAATTTAACCAGAGAGTTTCCAAGCATGTTTCAATCCCTAAGTTTTCCAACTTTCTCAATAGCCATGGGAAAGAAAACCCCTGCCAGATGTACAAGAATCTAAAATTTAGTGTGGTCCATACTTTTAAAATACACAGAAGAGTGAATTTTCCCCCTCTTCCTTCAAAATTTTATTCTTACTTTGAGTACCTTTGAATCCCAGCAAAGAGCAAAACAACCTTATTATAAAACTTACATGAAATTTTGTGTGAACACCTGCAAATACCCCAAACTTTTTCTAATCCCTTTTTTATCTCCTGAATCATTCTTACCACCCCACCCCCTGCAATGCTGGGAGAAAAGAAAGAAGTCACATAATAATAGCTCACAGAATAAGAGTCATACATGAATCACAGACTCAGATTTTTCCACTATATTTTTGCTCTACATTTGTTGCTTACCCAGTGCACTGTTAAGTGTGTGGTCTTTGGGCAGGATAGACTGAGAATTGCGAATGTTCCCTCCACCAACAAACCAGTTGACATTGGGATTCCAGCGGTTCACGAAACCACAAAGATGATTTTCTTCAAAGTCACATTCTGCAATTGCAGACACCATCAGCTGTGTGCATACCTTTTCATTACAGAAATGGTAAGAGCAAATTGCTAAGCACTGCCCTCACTTCACATATGGCAGTGCAGATAATGCCCATATTTATAAAACCAGACACAGCACTTATGAGCTCATAATAAACAGAAGCAAACTTAGCCCCCATTTTTGATCATTTTTTGATAAAATATCCATTTCCATCATCTTTGGACTAATCTGCTTTTCCATTATTTGTCAATATAGGACTGCTGTAATTTAGAACCAAATAAAGCAGATTTAAAATATACCACTTCATGGTATTAAATGCTTAGAGCGGAACTTTCACTTGTAAATCAGGGATAGCTAGAAACAACACAGGATTAGTATTTCATAACAGTAATGCAACTGCTTTGTTTCCTTCACAAAGCCAAAGAATTGTGACAATTCGCCAGACCTCCCCAGAAATGCAAAGGTCTCTCAGCTTCCTAGACACTGAAATTTTTGAACTTCATTAGCAGTTTTTGGCAAATGTCCTGAGGAAATAGCAGAAAGCATAAATATCAACAGAGTTTTGGCTCTGCAGCCTGTAAGATGTCACTGTAAGGAAGCACGAGCAGGCAGAGAGCAGAAATAATATTGCAACTGTTACATCTAGTATTTGCAGCAGTGCAAAGTTTTTTTAAAAAATAACCCTTATTCCTGCTTGGACAATAAATAACTTTGGAATTAATTATTTTATGTGATATGTATATGTATATCACAGAGACAAGTGAAAAAAACTCCCACTTATTAGTGTGTGTAACCTTACCTTAAAAATCATCTATACTGAATATGGCAGTCAATAAGGAAAAAGCTATTGCCTTTTCTCTAAACCCAGACCTTTAATCCAGCTTTATAACTGCCAACAAGGCTTTTTTCTTTTTTATGCAGAGAATATAGGGGTTGAACAGAGAGTACTTACCCATACAATATCCAGGAGTTATTTTGATTTCAAAAATTGCTATACTGGCAGATTTATCTTGTCCCATTTCACCTTCCAGTACAAGCTGTAAAATATAAAACAAGCTGTAAATTTTAGGGTGTCATTATCCTGAATATTTAAACAGGATAAACAGGAGAATGAATTAAATACATGTGGGGGGTTCATCATCCTTAAAGTCAGGAGAGGTGGTTTTGCTGAAAGAGCTTGGCAGAATGCATTAAAGACAGAGACAATGCTCTTCCTTGTGCGCAGAAGACACACTGAAGGACAATGAGACAAGGCAAAAAATTCCCACACTTCATTTAAGAGTAATGAATTCCATATTCCTCAGCTGTGGTTACGCAAGATATTATTGTGAGTGATTTTGGGGTAGAAATACTCTCCAGTCAGCAATTGACTCTTTCCTGAAAGGCACAGTGGGCAGGAATGAGTGAGTGCAGCTGCAGGTCCAGGACTGCAGAGGTCCAATATCTGCTACATGGCACCAGTCGCTCCACAGAGATGCCAGGAGGTGAAGCATCCTCACTGTAGGGCTCAGCCAGCTGTGCATCCCCCGGAGCTGCTCCACACCTTCGCTGGTCAGAACACAGCCTCATGCCAGCCCTGCTCATGAGTGCTGGGGACAGAGGGGTCAACTGACTGATGTGCCGCCAGCCTTAGAGATGAAAGCGAAGAACAGGGCTCAAAATAGTTTGAATAAGTCAAAAAAGAAGTCTGTACACTCCAACATATGCACCAGAAAGTCTGTGGCATCTACTGAAATTGGGCTTACCTTATACTTCTTTGTGCTGTTCATTAAATCTAAGCTAGCTATGAGCCAGCTGTCTGAGGGCTCCTTGGCTGACCACAGCAAACGATCAAAACTTTCTCCTTCCTGCCTCAGGTACAAGTTGAGCCTGGTGGGATCAGGTGAAGTCTCTAAAGTCGTTGCTATCTGATAAATCAGTCTGACACAGCTCCACTCCTCGGAGTACAGATCTGGGCTGTACAGCATTGCTTTCTCACCCTCGTAAGATGTATCCACAGAAATGTAATGTCCTGAGAACACACACACATCAGAATAATAAATGTCAAAGGCTTTTCTTTTGCATCCCTGGAAAAAGTACTTATTTAGAAAGGAATGGGAGTTCCGGGGCTAGGTCAGGAGACTGAGACTGCCACTCATCTCGTAAGTCATTTAACCTCTTGATATCCTACTGTACTCACACAAACATGACTTCCTGTGTGTCAGAGTGGTTTTAATCACAATTTTTAAACTATTGGAAATCTTAAAAGGAAGATGATGTATCAGCACAAAGCAGATTATTAAGTAAGTAACACCCTCCGTAACTGATAGCTGTTGATAGATAATTTACACATGCAGAAATATTTTGCAGGAATATTTAGTTGTTTTATGGATCAAAGCTTTTTAATTTAATTTAAATTTTAAAACAATACATAAAACAAGACATTGCAGCTAAAAACTTCCAAAGCACTTTTGGTTTCAAACATTAAAATTAGAAAGACACTTTTATGTAGTAATATTAATGTGTACAAGGCTGCTGATTGAAGAAAGAGCTAAATGTAAAGCAACATTTAAATGTATCAGCATTCCCAACCAGATTATTTCAAAATTACTCTCTGGAGCTCGGCCTAAAACACAACCTTCTCTACAAAAAAGAAAGAAATCACAGAACCACAGAATTTTATGAGTTGGAAGGGACAAGGATCATCAAGTCCAACTCCAAGCTAAAAATGCACAAGGAGGCCTAAAAAGTGCAAAAGAAACAACATGTAGAAAAAGGAGGCAACAGTAAACAAATTACAGGAAAACAGAAGCCTGGTCCTGGAGGCTTTACTAAGACATCAAAACCAAGATTAGAAGAGTAAAATGGAATACAGAAGTCACAGAAACCTGAAATGCATTGCCAGAAACAAGTGAAACAGGGAGAAAGAAAATTGTAAAATAAAAATAAATTTAAAATCCCAAACACCACAAAACAAAAACCAAAACAAGATAGGACACCCGTGTCTGAGACACTGTCCCATACACAATCAGGAAAATGATCCTTCTCACCTAGTGTCAATGTATATTAGACAAATTCCATTTCTGATACTTATTCTCAACAGACAAGCTTGCAAGCACGAGTCATAAGTGCTGTCAGAGACTGTGCCAAGTCAACTCTTGACACAGACACTTTAAAATGTTCAGGGAATATGTTTCCTTTTCTTTAATCTCATCTTACTTGACCATGGAGCTTGTCTCAGTTTATATGTGTATGCAAATACCTGTGTAACTTGGAAACTTCAGCAGTTGCACTGATGTTAAATGCATTGCTTGTCTTTGAGGTACACTCTGCCCTCCCAAACCCTGTCTCAACCCTCCAAGCCCAAGCCACCCTGAGGTTGCTTCCCAGGAACTCCCCTGTTGCCTTTTCAAAAGTATTCTCTTTGATGGGAAAAAAAATCAGCCTCATGAACAGTCACCACCCCCTCAAGGCAAAGAGCAGGTACAGATCTGCTCTATGAGTTTCCCAAAGTCCTCTCCCATACACTCCTGGGAAGATGCCAGGAGCAGACAGCCACTCTGTCAACACCTGATTCTTTGGGAAGTTCATATTACAGCATCCACCCTGCATCTGCTCTCTCTCTCACCTGCAGGCGCAGCGCATAGTAACCCATTTGTACTGTACCTTTTGTTTAACACATGTAAGATAAATGATTGCTAGGAGGTAGCTGCAGCGCTAATCAGTATAAGAGGCCATGCAAACAGAGAAATGTGCAATTTGTTTCCCTTCCCTTTTTAGGGAATGGAAATTTTTTCTGTCTCTTATAATTTCTCTTTATATCTACTCTCTGGTTTTAGTCTGTTGGTGAAAGATACGAAATCACTGGTTAAGTACAAGTAACTTGTTACTGCAGCAGCATTTGAAAGAAAAATAAACAGAGGAATACTTAAAAATAGGTCCCTAATGTCCATGCCAAATACTTAATCTGCCACTACATAAATGTGAGTCCATAAAACCTCCACTTGCATGCAGATATCCAGTTAGTTCACAAAAGTTAGCACTTACAGCATTTATTTGCTGGCATATGCCAGCTCAAGGTATGCACATTTTTTCACAGGAAGATAGAGGAAATTCACCAAGGCTCCATCAGAAGTTGAATGCTTCTTCCACATTTTTTTAAATTGATGTAAGTGGCAATATCCCGTTCAGATGAAGAATTTACATTTTTTGACTAGTCTGAATTTGAATCATTTTACAAAAAAACCTACAATTCAGAATCCATGCCGGCAATTTCAGTTTAGATTTAAGCCCTATTTTTGTCTGCACTTCAAGAAAAACCCCATAGGAAATAGATCGTTCTTATAATAATAAACTTTTTTCTTTTTTTTTTTTTCCAGAATAAATTAGTGTTGATATAGGAAAATATATTCACAGGAAGACCTCAAATTGCCAGCTATGAAGCTTAAATGGCTCCTTGGTTTTAAGACTTAATTATAAGTAGACTAAGGTTCTTCTACAAAAATAGTGGTTTAAAAGAAAACCTCTTACAATTTCCAGTAGTGATGATTATGTTACTGTAAACTTGACTCTGTGTTCTCTGTGTGCTATACACTTGCTCTCACTTTGTCTGATTCCCCACAGACATGAGAACAAAGAATTCTCTCTTTAATTGAGGTGCTCTCACCCCCAACCTAATCATTTTAGCATCTTTTGAAAGTTTAAATGTGTAATTGGCTCCACTGAAATCAATGTGAGGACTGATGGAGAGCTTCGTGGGTAAGTTTAAATGCTTTGCTAACGTTAAACTTCTTCCGAATGAATGCTGACATTGACTAAATGGCCTTTATCCTAAACTGTATTTCAGTAATAGCAACGACGTGTGGTAGCTGTAGAAAGGAAGGTCTCACAATGCAGACCACATGGACTGACATAGAGCAATTGTGAGAGCAAATCAATGCCAAGAGAGGGTTCCTCCGAGTAAAGAAGCAGACAACTTTCCACACTTGTTTTTGGGAGTAACAGAAGGTTATTTACCAGTCTATGAAGAATTTGATGAATGCACAGTGCTGTAGCCTGAAATCTCATTAAAAACATAATGTGCAGCTCCATTTTGCAGCATGCCACAGTCCTCCTGAAAACTCCTATGGCACTTAATTTATAGCAGTCATTCAGGAGTTATCAAGAGAGGGTTACTCTTTAAAATCACAGGAGAGCAAATCAGAGGTAGTCACAAAACTCTAGGAAAAGCCTGATGACACAGAAACACGAGCATGCAATTTTTGGCAATTACTTGCTCAGGGAGTAGATGCACCCCTAAGTAAGGGGCTATGCAAATACAGGAAGGCTGCACTTTCTTTTCCATTTTGTAATTGCCATGATTTTTTGAATATCATGGAGAGCAGCTTGGCAACAACATCAGCTAATTCCCTCAGGACTCTGGGATGCATCTCATCACATATGCTCAGATTCCTCACGTGGTCACAAAGCTGATTCTCTTTATAGTGGGAAAGGCCTGGCTCCCCCAGCCCCGTTTTACAGTCTATCCACTCGAGAAGTGTAGGAAGAGAGGTTGCCAGTGAAGGTTGAGACAAAAAATTGTTGAGTACCTCAGCCTGCTCGTCCTTGTTACCAGTTTGCCAGCCTTGCTTATCGAGGGGGTAAACACTTTCTTTGACCTTCCTTTTCTGGCTGACACTCCTATAGAAGCCCTTCTTGTTACTCTTTGTGACCCTTCTCAAGTTCAGCTGCAGCTTTCCCTTGGCCTTCCTTATCCCATCCTTACACAACTGGGTTGCATCCCTACACTCTTCTCAGGACACCTGTCCCTGCTTCCATTGCCTGTGGATTTCTTTCTTTCCCATTAGTTTGAACAGCAGGTCCTGACTCAGCCATGCTGGTCTCTTCCTTGCCTGAACTTTTCCTGCTGGGGAACGCTAGTTCTTGTGCTCTACAGAAAGCATCCTTAAAGATCTGCCAGATCTCTTCTGCTCTCTTGTCCCTCAGAACAGCTTACAAAGGGGTCCTATTGACTAACTCCTTGACAACCTGGAAGTTTGTTTTCCTAAAGTTCATGGTTCTGACTTGACATTTCTCCTGGCCCATACCCCTCAGGACTGTGAAATTCACCAGTGTGCAATCACTGTAGCCCAGGCTGCCTCCAGTCTTGATGGCTCTTATCACTTGGTGACCAGCAGGTGTAGTATCACATCCCCTCTGGTGGCCCTGTCTATTACTTGGTCTGAAAAATTATTCTCAAAGCACTCCAGGAGTCTACTGGATTGCCTACAGCTCACCGTACTACTTTCCCAGCAGATGGGAAGGTGGTTGAAGTCTTCCAGCAGGACGAGAGCCTGCAAGTGCGATGCCTCCTGTGGCTGGACCAAGAAGCCTTTGTCAACAGGCTGCCCTTGATCGAGTGACCTGTAGTAAATGCCACCCATGTGGTTCCCTTTACTGTCTCGGTCTCTCTTACCCATAAGCTTTCAACCTGCTCATGGCTATTCTTCAGAAACAGCTCTTCACATTCAATCCACCTCTTGACGTAGAGGGCAACCCCTTCGCCTCTCCTTCCTCCCCTATCCCTTCTGAACAGCCTGTAGCCATCAGCAGTCACACTTCAGTCATGGGATTTGTCCCATCAAGTTTCAGTAATGGCAATGAGGTCATAGATTTCTAGCAGTGCAGTGGCTTCCAACTCCTCCTGTTTGTTGTCCACACTTTGGGCATTGGTGTAAAGGCTGTGCGTCAGCCATGTTGCCTTCTTAGAGAAACACCCCTTAATTTCATTGAGATATTTCACTAGGGTTCCCCTGTTGGCTTCTAGCACCTCAGGGGCCTCTGGGTTGTCTGCATAAGATTGCAACTGTGCTCCAGTGTGGCTAGAACACCACAGGATCCACTGGCTGAGGGCCCTTGCCTGCACTCTGTCCCTCTAACCTTGGTGTGTCACTCCACAGCTTGACAACGGCAAACCTTATATTGTCTCCTTCCCCTGTCATGTCTAGTTTAAAGCTCCATCAATGAGCCTTGCTAGCTCCTGAGCAAAGACTCTGAGCAAAGACAAGCTTCTGCATAGATGACAAAAGCCAAGGACTAACTACCTTTTATTGCTAACTGCTAGTGGTTCCCTGGTGAAGGTAAACACCTACTGCCAGGAGAAAGGATAGCAGAAGGGGGACTCTAAGATGTATTTCCCTCACCACTCTCACTGCTCAGGCTAGCAAGTAATGCACTTTTTACCCACGTTCCTGTAATGACTTTTTACCTACTGTGCAACTTGACTGTCTTCTGCTTGACAGCTGATTCAAACTTACAGGACCAAGCATGTGTTCATTTTACATTCCTCCATGTCCAAGCAAAATATTGAGACCAGGAAGGATTAGAACACTGTGTTTCAAATCTATCCCTTCTCAATGCAACCATGCACTGCAGCAGTAAGACTCACAAAACGAGACCTTTAAAATCCTTCTGTATGCATGTCTGTCATCTTGCTGTTCTAATAAGCAGTTCTATACAGAGTCTCTCTCAATTACAGTTGGTGCTACATTAACTTCATGAGTCATTCACCCAAGTTTTCCAAAAATATACATGAAATATATTTCCATTTACTTACTAAATGGGCATCAATAGATAAGTCAGCAGTGATTATACCAACGGCTTAGGATAAGGGCCACTGAGACCAGATACGTTACTTTTTCCAAAAATCTTTTTGGAAATCAGAAACTACACTGGCTGCTTTCTCTGTAAATAACACAAGCAAGACAAAATCCCAGATGCTGTAAGCTCAACCAAACTTCATTGAGGAAAAAAAATGGAAACCACCCCACGCCCCCCCGTTGGGATAAATAAAATTACCAGTTAGCTTTTCAATGATATATTTCCTCTGTAAAAATTTGGAAGGATAACCACAGACATGTTCTGGCCCTTCGTGGGGTTTACGTCTGACACAGCTGTTCGCTTGGTTCAGCCACAGTACAGCCTTACAAGAAAAACTGAATATAAGCAGCAAGCTCCAAGAGAAACAGTACTAAGGAAATAAGAAATAGAAAAAATTTAGGAATTTACATTTGATTAGGTACTCATTTACACAGACAATCTGAAACAAATGTCTTAAATTTGTAAGTCCTATTTCGATTTTCTCTGTGTTTCCCTATAGAAACAGGAAAGAATATTACCAGGGTTCCTTAGGACAAAAGCTGATCTACTGATGCCTTCTATGCCAAAAAAAAAAGAAGGAAATTTAAAAAAATTTTAAAAGGTAGCAAAGTAGTTCATATTTACGACCTATTAAGCCTTCTTACATCTCTGAAAAAAGTTAGTTAAAAATATTAACAATAGAGCCAGAGACACAAAATTTTGCAAATGAAGTTTGCACATGGAGGCCATCCTCCGTACAGATGAGCTTAGATGAAGGTTCGGGCTTTGAGTTAACAACAAAGAAATTCTACCAGTTACTTCGTGTGGGATTTTGGGTGAACCTAGGAAAAAGCTTGTGGCACCAGAACAGGAAAGCTTCAGACTCAACACTCCACTTTTCATTCATTTTCTTTTCAGTAGAAAGCAAACTTTTCAACAAAAGTCAACATTTTTGCTGACAATTTGTCTTCAAAAATAGAACTGGGTAAATCAAAGTTAAATATATCCTATCTATGTAAAGTCAAGGTTTTCTGCAGAAAACTCTTCCTCTAATCAGGAACAGCCACCATGCATTTTGGTGAGGCTTTTTGCAGGGAAGAGGAAGAGTTGGAGGGTGAGGTTGGTTTTTCCCTAATTTTTTAGGCAGTGTCTTTGGGAAGTGAAGAAATGTATGAGCAAGTGACTTTTCAATTGGAGGGGAAGGGTTTGCCCTACAACTTCATGAAGAAAGTAAAAGAAACCTCCATATTGATCAAACACAAATGTAAGCACAAATATTTCAGCTGGGCCCACAACATTGTGCTGGGATTAGCAAATCAGCTTAAACTGCAACTATAGCAATGATTGTTTATGAGAAGTTAGACAAATGCAGTTTGAAACATTTTAGTATTTTTCAATCTACAAGTAGAGAGTTGTTGGAGCTGGAGGTCTTTGCAGCAAGTTTCAGTCTATGCAGTCTACGCAGCCCTAAAAGCTAGGCAGCATTGGGCTACAGGGAACCGAGCCCTCACCCCAGGTCCCCATGCCTGTTGCTGTGGAGCAGCTCTGACAGGGTGTCGGTGCCAACTCCCAGGCTGCAGGCCTCCCCTTGCTGCCTGGTCTGCCCACAACAGGGCAGACCCCTCTGGGCAGCCTCAGCCACAATGTCACCAAAACTAATGCACAACAAGAGCCACCCAGACGTCCAGTGTGATCAAGGTCTCTCACCAGCAGCAGCGCATCTCAGGCAGCTGGAGAAAGCATCACCTCTTGTCACCTCTGCCTGAGGTGACCCCAGAAAGAGGTCTGCCCACCACCTGAGTCCCTGGGGGGTCTGCCCTACGCCCCCTGCAGCCTGATCCTGCAGACAGGGAAGTGCAGCAGCAGTGATCCACTTTTGCGAGAGTTGGTGTTTAATCCCTTCCCCTTGGTCCCAAGAAGACTTGCAGCAGCAGCTTCTCCAGTGGACAGATGGATGTACACACAACACACATACGGCTGAGTGGAAAAGCCTGGACCACATTAATGAACACAGAGACTCAGTCCCAAAACATTCAGGGTGGTGCCATGATTAAAGCTACTTGATGCTGCAGGGCATAACTGGTGTTCTCATTCCCATCAAGCCACAGATGACTTTATTTCTGATAAGATGTTAGATTCACACCAGAACTACATGACATACTCTCTGTTCTTTAAGTCTCCTTGTCTTCTCCACGGTTAAAAGCAGCTCTGCGAAAATAGCTGAGGGATGGAGAAGCACGAGATGGGCAGTCTGTGTTTATTGCCTGCAGTGACTAACATTCACTGCTACTGTCAAGGCTTTTCCTCCTCTTGTGTGTCTACAGGGGCACCTCAAGCATAAAGCTGCCACTTCTTTGCAGAAAAAGTCCATGGTCCCGCCTGACTAGTGCTGGCTGCCCAAGCTCCCCTCACTGTCTAGGCAGGGAGGGAACCTCAGTACCCCACCAAATCTGTCCCTGTGATAGTCATCTTCTTCAGGTAGTCAATGGGATTTCCAGGTAATTCTCACAAAGCTGAGTAGTACTTATTAAAAACAAAAGCATTTTGTAGAAAAGGACATCATGGGGTGATGAACACAAGACAGTTCACCCAGGCAGCCACTCATCTTCCTCTGGCTGAATGAACAAACACGACAACAGAAGTCCCTCCAGCAGTTTTCTCTCCAGCTCACCTTGCTTTACAAACTGAGTATCCATACATGGACTGAGATTAGTCATTTGACCTTTTTTTTGCCAAATCCACCAGACCTGGCCAGAGCGCTCCTGTTTGCCAGCCCTGGGGATAAATCTTTCAAGGCTCCTTTCTCAGAGGATGGCTTTATGGATTAACTACCAGCTCCACTTCCTGCCCTGTCCTTTGCTTCCCCAGAAAGCTCAGAAATACAGCTGTTAGCATGCCTGTCAAAAACCATAAAAGTAATACAATTAGCCCTGAAGCACTCTGTGACTGCAGCATCTGGTTGCAGCTACTACCAATCTGGAAAAGCCTTCCAGCCTCCATCCGTCAGCATGCCTGTGAACGGCTGGCAAGGGCCCAGCCTGAGCTGCTGTTTTCTGCTTCTGATTTAGAGGAGTTGCTCCACTGCACTGGGTACAATTTCTCTCCTTGCTCTCTTTCAAGTCCCAAGGCCCTTACATCATGCACTAATTACCTCAGATCTCCTGTTTGTTCTGAGCACATGTGGGTTTGTTTTCTTTCGCAATGACCTCACTCATTTTTATACACTTCTTAAATTTTGTTTCTGCTTCTTCCAGCCAACCCATCAGTCTCAGTGATCTGCTGTTCACACCACTCAGTTCTCCTTTTCATGCTGTTCATTACATAATTTTGACAACTTTTTATCTGCTAACACAAAGCCTGCCAGGTTCTGCTCTGGTATCTTGAGTTTCCTTCAAACAGCTCTTTCAAAAAGCCATCTCCGTGACTTCTGTTAGCTGGTATATTTGAGCAGAACATACGTAATATTTGGAGACACATGATTCTCTGCTGTGAATTTCTGAATGGAAAATAAAATTGAGAAAAGCTTTTTCTTTATTCTTTGTCATCCTACATCAGTTTCCATTGTCCCCAATGCACACGGAATGTTAAAGATAAAAACCAGATAAAGTAGAAATCATCAGGCATCTACTTGTTCTCAGTGCTCATCTCTTTTATTACTACCTCTATCTCTTTGCTAAATCATGTTTCCACCAGGATCAATCACACAGAGCAAGGCACTGTGACAGCTCTTCCAGCACAGCTGCCTGACCTGGCAGAATGCATCACAAGGCTGCCTTCGTTCAGCAGAAGAATACAAAATTTCACAACTATGGTATTCCCTTGCATTATGTTGCCTATTTACTTTGCTCATCATACCTCTTCTTTGTTTACATAGGTGCACATGATGTAATGTGGTGGAGAATGCCTGTAACTCTGCTTTGTGTTATGTGCTGAGCACATCTCAGCTTGGCCAAGGCAAACCTGTCCGTTGCAGTCCCCACAGCTTTGGTGGCACTTCTTTGAAGAAAAATCCATCAGATCTGCAACCTATGGCAAACTGTTGACCAGCACCCCACACGGAAGCCAACATAAGGAATTTAGCAAGCCAGACTATGAAAAAAGGGACTCTTGTGTTTTAAAAGGGGGCATTTCTGGGGCCACGCTTCTCCTCAGACTAAAAGTTCGAGAAAGAGAAGAAAGAGATGCTCCAACCCGATCAACCCTGATTTGGCTGCTGCATTTCTGGATTTCCATTAATCTAGAAGATTTTGTACTTCAAAAGCAATGACTTCTTGGTTGAAGCAATTACTTCCTTGGTGTGCTCCAAAGAGGTTAAACTAAAAGCCTGTGGTGCTCATCATCTAAGGCAAGCTCTGAAGCAAACCTGGACTCAGTCAGGGAAGCAGGAAGACTCTGGTCACAGCAAGCAGCAGCCCTGGGAGGAGAGGACAAGCAAGCTTTGGAGCTCAGGTGAGCAGGGAACAAAGGTCATCATGACTCGACTTAGGTGCATGAGGGAATAGGGTCACAGCATTCATGGGGGGTCCTGGGCCAGGCTTTCTCTAAAGGAAAGAAAAAAACCTCAACTGGTGGCCTTCTGGAGTGCATCTGCAAACTACAGGGATGCACTAAGTGAAAGATTATAAAAGCAAAACTTCTGTACTGCATGGATCTGCTCTCGGCATCTGCCAAATCACTTGGCCTTACTGCATTACCCTGAAAAACACTCATCTGCCTAAACACTCATCTGCCTCTCCCAGCTACATCAGATCAACTACAATGTAACCTTTGTCCACAAGCCTTGTCCCTCTGAGGAAAGTTATAAATGTGCTTGGCTTGTGGAAATTACATTTATTCTGATACTCAGCTGGGCCCCAGGTTCTACAGAGATGAAAAGAAAAAAATCTAAATATTCATTTGTTTTCATTGACTTCAGAAGCTGAACTCCAATGAGTTCACTTTCCTGCTTTCCATAAGCTTGGTGGTTTTATACTCTTTTTATACCAGAATCATTAGGATGACTGGTAGGCTCATGACGGGCTGATCAGTGGTCTCACATCACAAAATACAAACAGAACTGCAAACAGACAAGGCACATACATGAGCTGAAATAGCTGGCTACAGAAAGAGCTTACAAGTGAGCTAATCAGATTCTCACAGGTGCTGACAGCAACCTGGTCAAAGGTCACCTGAGGGAACTAGCCTAACTGCACCATCAGTTTCCAGAAACTGTTGGAGGTCACTGTGCCCTAACAAGTTTATCACTGGCTGCTGTTGGGGCAGCCTCTTGGCTCCTGCTCTATTTACTCAATGGCTGCTCTCGAGTAACCCACCCTAAGCAAGAAAGCAGCTGCAGTGACTCATCTTCTGACCCGACAGGTTCATCCTGGACCGGGAATATGCAATGGTGAAGATTCAGCATCCACAACCACAAAACCTGCAGCCAAGAAACACACTCGAAGTTGAACATCACAACTGTAAGGACCATGGTAAGTATTTCCTGGAGTTCTACAAAATGTCCATCAATTAACCACTTCAAAGACTGGCTTCAGTTTATTAGGGATGCTTCTAGGCTTTCAGTTCTGTACATCATTCCTGCCTGGCAGGAGGCTGGTAGCAACTGAGGAAGTTTGTCAGGTGTGCTGATAGACTGAGCCAAAACCCACAATATTGGAGAATGGAGTTTTTTGAAGGTTTATCAAAACAGCCCCAGGTTATGTAACTGTAATCTCTAGAACATCTCACACATATTTTAAGGGAATGGAAAGTCATTGTACATTTAAACCTGAAATCCATCTTTGTTATTAGAGATTTAAATATAACCTGTTGTACCATCACATTTATTAGATATTGATTACTCTGTGTCCAGAGATGCTTGCCAAAAGATTTTTGATTCAAGTATAATGCATCCAGCATCCTATCTCTTCCCTTTGAGCAGAAAGTACACTTCAAATGATACATATCCACACTCCACGGTAGAGTACATCCTTTGCAAGCTGAGCACAGGGACTCTGGTCATAACCCTAATCCTACAAGGGAGCTACTTTCAACAAATATGACTTCTGACCAAGTACTCTTAAATGGAAATTGTTAAAAATGGCAAAATTAAAAAGGATGTTAATTTCACAGTCCAAGAAGTCAGCAATTCAACCTACTAAGGCTACTCTGAGTTTGTTGTTCTTTCTTCTTCAGTCATTACTTTCTATGCCTATTAGCTGAGTAGCTAATTTAAAAAATACAAAATGCTACAAATCAAAAGCCAGGAATGAAAGCCTGATTTTTTTGGTTTTTTTTTCGTTTTGTTGTTGTTGTTGTTGTTTGTTTGTTTGTTTGTTGTTTTTTTGACGTGCAACTTGCACATATTTATTAACCCCAGAATGACTTTTCAGTTTTTACAGGGATTACAGCAAATTGCACAGCGATGGTCTGAACATCCAAAAGATTCACAAAGTATTTTACAGGATGCTGTGGGCAACTGTGGGGAGGAGCTGATGCCCTAGAGCTCCCTCCCATGTGCCTCAGGAGTCTCTACTACCACTGGAAGTAGATTCCGTTGTGGAGCTTCTGCCCCGAGCAAGATATATGAACTACCCAGAATTAGTGAGGATCACTTGGTATCAAAAGGAAAAGATACCTTCTTACGCATACTCCAATCTAAGGGAACAGAAAGAGATGGATGCCAATCAACATCATGAACGTTTAGGCATCTAGGAGAGCAGTATTTTGCTTTGTACAAGGTATCTAATTTCTGATTACAAGAAACAAGAATTTTGATACATTTTAACTTCCCTGGGCTTTGTGTTTAAACTAATATAGCCAGTCAAATTCTTCTTTGTAACTGAGTCCAAGTCAGCAAACAACCTAATACATCTGGATTCATTTCTGGCCATTGATGTCACCCAGAATAGGCACAGGGCTTTGCCATCTGTCTGGCCAAGTCCACTCTTCACATCTGCCACTGGTGGCCTCTCTGCTTCCCCTCGCTAGGCAATGGTAACAAAGGAATTCCTTCAGGCATCCCCTTCAAACGCTCCCCAGCTGCCCTGAAACACTTGTCATCACAGATGCTAAGACTTTATTCTTAACACAAGCCCCAAATATTTCTATTTTTTTCTAGATTATGTTTGAAGTGAAAAGTTATTGAGAATTTTGGTGAATTTTAGCACTTATTTCAATATCATTCCAGTGAGTATCCAGTATTATCCCTGGGCAATTGCTCACAAAGGAATTTAGCATACCCCATCTGAACTGTAAGACACATTTATCAAGACTGGACTGGAACCTCAGATATAAATGAGTCATTGAAAAAATCTATCAATCTGGCCCTGACAGTTCATGACACTGTTTTCTTCAGGATGTCCTAACTGACTACTGTTTCATGGTCAAAATACACAAAAGCTTGTCAAAACTTTCCGAAGTAATAGAGTTTATGGCCTTTCATTAGATTTTTTCTAACTATTATTATTTTTCCCCCTAAAGGATTACTAAGGCTACTAGGTCTTATTCTACTTACTTTATATCCTAAATATCCTAGGGTGATCACACAGACATTAATGAAGTTTAGGTAAATCCATAAAACACCATTTGAATTAACTTACCCTAGTACACTAGGGCTGCCAAACCTCACCAGGTACTTAACACTGCCCCCAGGGAGTGGTTCTCTTGCAAATTTGTCCCCCAGTTTATTGCTTACAATGTAGTCAAGGGACCCAAAAAGGCAGCAGCAGATCTCACTTGCATCCTCCCAGCTGGCTGTTAGTATGAATTAAACATAAAACAAGTGCACTGCAATACAACTCCCTGTTGCCTCCCAGTTCTTGTTGCCATTTTACAGTGTGGAGGACTGCCTGTGCTGTTTGTGACACCGACTGTATCAACACACGAGCCCAACTAAGCAGCATGTTCCTCGCATTTATTCAAAATAAAAAGAAACTATGCAGAAAATAAAGCCCACAGGCATAACTTTGCTCTATCTGCCAAGCTTTGAGTGGTCTTTCTAAAAACAGTCCTTAGTCCAGTTTTTCTGAGAATGCCTTTTAGTGTTGCATTTGCCATAAAGTATAGCTCAGAATTGAGACAAGGCAAATGCTGGAATGCTTGAAGGTGTTACCAAAGTTCACACAGCATCAACAAACACATTCAGCACCAGTCCCAACACATTTTCTGTGCGTTTACAGCTTCCACAGGAACAGTGAACAGTGAATTCTCTGCTGAAAAAGTATTTTCTGCAAATGCGCATCCCTTGGGAAGAAATCGGTGCCAGGAGCTTGTGCTGAGCACATCTGAGGACTCCTATTTGCTGCTCTCCACACTTGACAGTGCCAGTACAAGTCACTGGCAATGACTCATCACTTTGTTTCTAGTGAAATAATTCAAGAAACAGATTTTCAAGTCTGCCCCAGCAGCTGATCCCACCAGTTCTACCTATTACCCTCGGGAGTTGGAAAACTTCAGCTGCTTGCAGAGAAAGTTTATTGTTTACGGAAGAAATTTGAAGTTGTGCTCATCCGAGAAGTATCAAAGGACATCTTTGGGAATACAGAGACAATTAGATCCTTATTAAATGTTAATGAGTGATTATACTAGCTCCACAACTGTTATTTTGGGTTCAAATTTAACACATATGCTACTCAACGCTTAGAAGTGAAGGTGTAGGACTGTCTTTTCCCGCCTCTGTTGCAAGCTACAAACTCAAATAGCATCAACAGCTGCTTCACAGCTCACACACAAGAGACATTTGCCATACGGTATCAGTGCAATTTTCTGACATGGTCCCCAGCCTCTCCCTCTAATGTGGAGCAGGAGAAAGATCCACTTCCAGAGCACACAGAGGGTGAAACTCACAGAGCTGCTGCTCCTCCACACCTCAGAAGCTGAGAGTAAACTAGGCCACAGGAGAGGATGCCTGACAAGTTTTATCTTGGAAAACAAGTGGAATATTTATGACCATTAGGAACTTGGAAAAAAACAAAAAGACAGCTTTTCAATGCATGATACTGAAATAACCTGAAGTACCGAGCCAGCATTTCTGTAACTACAGTGCTCCTACAGAGAAAAGAAACTACAAGGCTCACATACCAGTCTTCAAGAGCCTGGTCTCTAATGCTACCGAGAAGCTGATCCAAACTGACCCAGTATACAACAATCACCTAAGGCCAAAAATTTTCACATTCAGAATTTAGGAAAATGTAATGTCACAAGCTGACTGCATTTAAAAAATAAAAATTTTAATGAGGGAGAATCAATAAAATACATCATGCAAATAGGCAAGTAAATTTTCTGTAAATTTTTAGAAGCAAAAATCACAACGATTTAGGAAGCAAGGGATACAGCATGCAATACAAAGAAAGCAACAAAGTACAAATATTCATATACTTGGTTATTTCCTTGCCTTTAAAACTGCTCTATTTTATTTTCTTTTCCACAGAAGATGGTTTTTTGGTTTGGGAATTTTTTTCTTCCATGTTGTTTTTTTAAAAAATTGCTTTAAAGAAGAAATCAAAGTATTCTGTATCTTCTAGCTTTTGCAAATAAAGGAATTGGTTCTTTGCCATGTTTCCAACTCTTGAAGCAAAGTGTAGGAGTATTAACAGTCAGGAAACTGGCCTCAAGAAATGCTCATGGTTGTCCTTGCAATGCACTATGGAGGAAAATGTCTCTGCTTCCCAGCTGTTCTCAGACCTGTGAACCAATCTGTTTCAGGAGAATACAGACTAATTCCAGCAGGGGAGGCATACAACAAATTTTAAACCTGCTTTTTACCTCTACATCTCCGTGCCACATGAATGGCAGTCAGGGAAAATGAAACCCATGGAGCTTTACTGAAAACAGATATAACTTGGTAGCTCACCTCTGATGAAATATTTATTGAGAGAATAAACCTGTAGTTATTTCTTTGTATCTCTCTCTGTAAGTGTGGCATCCCACCCTTAAGGGGAAGGGAGCATGCAAAGCTTATAGATGTTTGTGGTAAAAAGGAATGACAGAAGTCAGAGGGTCTGCAAAAGTTTGCAAAGTTTTATTAGTAAATCACACACTTTGCAGGGACATTAATATGTTAGTCCCTGACCTCCTATATAAGCACACAAGAGAGGGTTTTGGATAAAGAGGTAAGGTGAAAGGGCAGAGAGAGAGAGAGAGAGAGAGAGAGAGAGAGAGAGAGAGATGAGTTAAACAGGGAGAGAGAGAGAGAGGAAGAAAAAAGAAAAAGATGTCACCAGTCCTGGCTCCAGCATTGATCCAGCTGATGGGGTGTCCAAGGTTCTGGAAGTGCCCCTTCAGCAGAGCATCATGGAGTTACCTTTTCATAGGTAATTCTTCCCTGCCCTGCAGGTAAGTTTGTCACTTTCCCTGCAAATCAGTTACCATGCGCAGTCTGTTCTTCTAAGCCTTTCTGGAAATGCATCAGAGGACTTCGGGGGTCTTTGGTGGTCTTGATCCCCCCACTACAGTCCATTCCTGCTTCTTGATCTCATTCTTGTGCCTGCACTCTACTATGTTGTGTTTGTCTCCACGAGCCAGAATAAGGATGTTTGTCCCAGAAAAGTGCTGCCTTACCTCTGTATCACCCTTTTCTCCAGCCACATCCTGTTCTTGATCACAGTGTGTTATTACTGACAATCCTTGGCTATTATTACCAACAATCCTTGGTTGGCTCCATGGCTATCCAACTATCAGTGTTTGAGATGTACATATTAGCCTCTTATCTCCTAGGCTTCTACAAGAAATAATTCAGTAGTATATGAGGACTTAAATTCTGCAACAAATATGAAAGTGGAAAGAAAACAATATCAAGAAATTTGTCTAATCATGGCCTGCAGGATTGCATGGCAGACATGCGCATTCCATACTGACTAATTTTAGTGCTTAAAAATGATGAGATATGCCCCTTCATGCACTCATCTGGAGAACACAGTACACAGGCTGGCTCATGCTGGTGTGGCCTGCACCAGTGTCTCCAGTCGGGCTCATTACCTCCTTTACTCATTTGCTCATTACACATCTCTCTCCAAAAGATCTTCTTCTGTGAGACTAGAGCAACACTTTACTCTGTTGCTATGAGGACCCTTCAGTCTGCCACCCTTCTCTCTCAGGGCATTGACTGCAGTACAATACAGGTCATACACACACTGTACAAAAGGATGGCACAATCACTGAATTAGAAAAGGTGCCACTCATGAGAGTGGTTCAGCTCATGCATGTGTCCAGCAGGCAACAATTAAATTTTCCAGCAAGTTTCAAAGATAAAGCATTTTCTTCTCTTTTCACAAAGCTGTCTGAATATTTTCAGAATGTGAACTTCTGCTGAGATTTCTTACTGCTTTGGACTTCAGCTGGAACTCTTCCTCTCTCTCCCTCTCTCTCCTTCTCCCTCTCCCTCTCTTTCTCTCTCTCTCTCCAACCCTCTCACTCTCACTCTCTCTCTCTCTCTAATCAAACAGAAATACCAAAGATGATGGATTCCATATGCAATGCAGTTAGTGGTTAGTTTATCTGTCTTAAAAGCAGTGGACTAACCTGCAGATTGGCTTAAGGCATAGCAGTGAAACTCCCTTTTAGATACCTAACTAACAGAAAACACAAAATGATCTATCAAAAAGAAATAGCACAAAAGCAAAGCAACTATGGAAAGGTTAACTAACAGAAAAATGTCTAGCTGACCCAGCACATGAGTTCCCTGTTAGTAAGGTGTGATTGATCATGTAACTAACTTTATTTTTGGCTTCAACACTCACCAGCTGTGAAGTCTACTCCGAATTCATATTAAAACAAAAACTGATTACAGCTTTGCTTTTTAGCTACATGTGGTAGTCCAAACTACACATACCATTCATCTTATTTCCATATAAGACAACTTCACTGTGCAAAGTTCTCTCTTCTTTTTCAAACAAACTACAGTTCCTGCCCTAATTACTCTCCAGTTTGACACTTAGTTTAAAATAACCACTGGAAATGGCTATATTTAGAGAACAATCTTGTATTGGTATAAAGCCTCTCATGTTTCCACTCAAGCACACAAGAATATCCTTGGCCAGGAAAGAAAGCCCTTTGCAAAGGTCTTGTAAGAATTAAAATGCAAACCAATGACTATATAGGAACCAGCAAAGATTCATTTGTTTGAACTCCTCCTGCTTGTTAGTGAACCTTAACTAATCTCTAAAAAGCACAGCTTAGATTAGCATTGCCTAGATATATGGATGCACTTTTAAAAAACGTGTAAAAAAACCCTACTTGAAATTCCATAAGCAATATCTTAAAATGAAGCATTCATCTAGCTGCATGTAGGTTTTCAAGGATATATATGAAGATGTTAATAACTGGCTTGCTGACGGTAAGTACTGTGAAGCTCAATATGCAACTGCAGATGCAGATACTAAGCAAACCAGTATGTTGACACAGACTAGAAAAGAGACTTTATTCTGCACACTGACAGATTGTATCATTGTTTGTGTCCAGGAAATTACCATGTCTCTAAGACATATCTATATGGGAAGAAATGATCAAGTAAATCCAGTTTTATTAAATAAAATTATTGTTGCTATATTTGGTACACTTTAAAAATCCAGGTACCAGGATACTTGCATTTGCAGTTTGCATTTGCATGTGTACTCTAGCACTCAAGGCAGTTTTTACTTCCCTTTATAAGAACTTGGGAATTTACACAGGCACAAGTTAGTTTATGCTATGGAAAACCATAAACCACTGATCTTCTAATTACTGGAAAGGCCCCAGATTTGTTCACAGCTATGGGAGTAAACTGCTCTTAAGCTATAGCTCAAAGCCAGAGTAGTGTAAAAGCTCTTCATTTTCTTGCTGTCTGTATTGAGTAAATTTTCTGAATAGAACTGCTAAGGATGACATGAAATTTTTGGGCACTATAATGAAAAATTATTTACTGCAGAGTTAAAATATAAAAACAACGGCATTATTCCAGCTCTGTTACAGATTTTCACTGTTGTTCTACCATAATCATACAGAACAAAATTGGCTATCACCTGACACTTGGGTACTCAGATATGATTTTCCTGGGATAATAAATGTTTCAGTAAGATTGTGAAGCATGAAGAAATGTGTCACCAGGTCTCTGGTCTGCTGGTTCCAGCTCCTACTTACAGCTTGTAAATTATTGTGATTGATTGCCACAAGTGTTTACATGTCTACGGCGCAGAATACTTCACTGTGCACCAGGCACCTGGCACATGGGGGAAGGGGAGAAGAAGAGATTTGTTAAGAGCAGACAACAGCAATAAATACTGATGATGAACTGCATGTCAGCTTGAGAGTACATGGCTTGGGAGAATTAAGGACTCTATTTCCCAACCAGACGCAAAAGAGAGAGCACAGACATCTACATCTGTTTCATCACTTGCCTGAAACTATTCCTATGAGCTGAGAGTAACTCAGAGTCAATATCCATTCATTCATCTGCCTCCCTGCTGGCCCCAATAAACAACGATGCCAATTACTGTCAACTCCCTTGTATGGCCTAAAATGAACTCAACTCGCTTTGGCCAGACTGTGCTCTCAGTCAAGGAGATTCATTTGCAGAATGATCTGCCAAGAGTCATTAGATGGAGCACAAGTATTTTGCTAAAGCTTCCCCAGGATAACAACCATGTGTAAAACAGCACACATCAAAGACAAGTTTTCAAATAGAAATTAATCAAAAAAGTAAGAAATGACAAATAACAGATCATGTCACAAAATGCATCAGAGTACACTTTAACATATCTGCTTCCCATGAAATTCTTCAGCATGAGCATTAGAAAAAATTAGCTCCATGATAATGAAGCCCCAAAGGTACCATTAAGTTGCAGGTTCTCCATATCCTGCTAACAACAATTAAGAGATCATTCATCCAACAGGGGACCTACAACAAATGGTCATTTCTTCTCTTAAATTAAGGTGCAGAGATTTCATACATACTTACACATAAATGGACTCAGGCACTCAGGCGTGTAACATGTGACTATTCTGTTTCATTCTTGCTTTAAAAAGTACCAGAAATTCTCATGTTCTTCATTGTGATTGGAGATGTCTCTGAAAGACCTGCGGTAGAACTTTTTTAAAGCAGGCAATGAAAGGCAAGGCAAGGGAGGTGTAGGCAACTCAAGGCCAGACAGGGGAGTGGTAGGCAAGGCAAGGCAAGGAATGGAGGGCCACAGAATGGAAATGCAAGGTTGGGTAGGCAAGGCAAGGAAACGCAAGGGAGGACTAGGCAAGGGAAGGCCAGGAAGTTGTAGGTAAGGCCAGGCAAGGCCCAGAAAGAAAGGTATAGGCAAGTCAAGGCAGGGGATGGGTATGCACGGCAATACAAGGCAAGGGAGAGGTAGGCATTGCAAGGTAGAGGGGTAGGTAAGCAAGGCAAGGGAGAGAATCTGCTGAGGACTTCTAATGCAAGTGGTGCTTTGTGGATATTTATTGAAGTGTTTACAGAGTAAATCTAAACTTTGTATAGATGGAGTGCATTAACACACGGTCTTTACTATTACTATCAGAAAACAGGGAAGTCTTCTGCTTATTCACGGAGCAGGTAGGTTTTTCTGGCTTCCTTACCCTCCAGGCACAACATTTTGCTAAAAATGCATTTGCAATAGCATTTATCTAGACACCGCTGTCACGTAAAAGCCTGCTGACACCTTTCTGAACCATGAGTGACAGCCAAAGCAACAGACTCACAGTATTGATCAATTGTTAGAGATGTAACATCAAAAAAATAACGCAGAAAGAATCGTGTCTTGCTGATATCATCCAAGGAGTCTTTCTGCTGTGCCTTTTGCAACCGGACTTGTCTATCTCGCATTGGCCTCTTTAGCCACCAGCACGCTTGTAGCAAATGTGGGTAGAGTCCTTCCCAAATCTTCGTTCATGAAGCCTAGCCATGATGATGATGATGGAACATCAAAAAAATAAGAGAATCTGAAAGGTGGAGAATTACTTCCTTTGATAACTTTGTATAGTTTTGTATACAACAGCTGTAATCTGCCCTTCCATTTCTGTAGCTCTTTATGTATTTTTAATATGAAATACAGTTTGTGGCCCAGCTAATTTGAAAACACTTGTCAAGTCACAACAGAGCCTCCTAAAGTATTTTAGTGGTTTGCTAATTGAAAACTGTGAAGACTCTGTTTCCTAAAAGACTCTGGCTGATGTTTCAAATGGAAATCTAATTACCATGACTCATGGATATTTTCACAGTAGGACTCATAAAGTTTCAGAACAGAGCAAAGTGCTAGTAACATGTAGTTCATATTTTATTGGAGAATTTATCTATTTAAAACAGAATTCAAAGTACACTAAATTAATTACTCATACTATTCATACCACTAGGGTTGTCTAATATGCTGACCTTGAGCCACATTTGGCAAAAGAAAATGTGTTGGAGGAAAAGCTATATAATATAGAAGACACACTCTGTCAATCAAAGAACACTACATTGTAATGTAAAATTGTACGAATCTTTGGCTTGATTCTCACATGGACAAGAACTGTAATAATGATACTTGAATCTTTGGCTGCCTAGAACCACAAGGAAGGATGGTGCACAAGATGCTTACTCTTTTAAATGGAAGCAATACAATTGTTCAATTGAAGGATTATAAGCAATCAAAGCATTGTATAAAGTTACATGAATCACTGTGTTGGCCTTTTATCCGGCCTTTTGTAGCATTACTGCTACAAAGTAATATTAAGACAGTAAAAAAAATAAAGATTAAAGGAAAGCATCTCTAGCTTTTTTTTTTATAGCATATTTTCTTGAGATGTAACCATAGACTTGACTCCATCTGTAAGTTCAATCAGTTAAGTAATTATAGCATTGCTTGTACTATTCTTGCACACAATGGCTGGGGATTAGACATCTCAGAACGTAATATAATGGGAGAAATCAAAAAAAAGGGAACACAAAACAACTAATTGTAACTGGTTGGGGCTTATTTTTCAATAAGCTTTCCAATATTTCTACTTGATAGCATCCTATATAATAAGACTATTAGGACATTTGCAGGCTAATTCTATTAAAATTTTGAACAGTCAGTACCATGTGCAAGGTGAACAAGTCTATTTACTAACAGAAATACTCCTGAAGTGTCTGTGGTCACCCTTTCAGCAAAAGTGCAAGCTTACTTTTCCTCACTACAGATCTTGAGTCATATTAGATCTTGACCAAAATTTATACTGAAAATTGGCAGTGCTGAAAATACCTTCCCCTCCCTTCAAAAAATGAACTGGCAAATGATTTGCTTTCTTCTTTATTTTCAAGATGATTACACATGTAGTGTAATAAGTGCAATGACCACAAAGTACTGCCTGATAGCACTTTTACTCATATAAAAATTCATGCTATGCATGCATCCTGAAATTCCTAAAAGAAACTTTAGTTCAGTTCATTTGCATCTTTCATTCTTTTTCAGAAAGCTGAAAATATTTTTAGCAGTTTTCAGCAAGTGATTTGCATGTCTGTACTTGAATTTTAGTAAACTTCAACAACATTTGCAAGGCCAGGGGTGACATGCAAGTTATTTGTTTGACTGAGGTGACTTGGCCTCCATCACCACTCCCAAACACTCTTTTGCCCTCCTATAGTTTTTTCATCTTTTTTTTTTTCAAATTCTAATGGTAAGTCTTTTTTCAGGTTTTTTTTTCATGCAAAACAAAGTCCAGCCTATTGTCAAAAGCAGCAGGTATATTCAGTAAATGGGAAGCCATCCTCCCTCTCTTGTGACCAAACTCCATGGCTCAGTGTAAAATGCACTACAGTAGTTGCTGACTCTCTAAGCACTGAATCACTAACAGCTGTATGTGAAAATACACTTATGAGAATGTTCCTATCCTGTGGAGGGAAGGAATGCTTTGAAACTCATCTCTTATTCAGTGACCCACCAATAAGAATTTAGTCTTTCTTTGTTCCCCTGCTGCAAATGGAAAGCCTAGACTTATCAGAAGTGTCATCATGTATGGGCAGCTGCTGATGAAGCCCTCCATGGACACAAAGTGCTCTTGGCTATCTTTTTTTTGCACAAGACCTGACTCTGAAGCTGAGGAAAAAATATGCTAATAACTGTAATTTGGGCATAGTTCAAAAAAACTGCTATTGCCCAGAAACTTAGGATGAAATGTCAGATTTCATACTGGGATCAGCAAGACAAGGGATAGGCTGGAGCGGGTTAGAATGCTACTCACAAATGGTAAAACTACTAATCTGCTGACAGACTGAACAGGAAAACAGCAAGAAGAAATGAGTTGCTAACACAAGAGTAGTGGTTGACTAGTCAAAGCAGAGTGTACAGGAGAAATGGTACCTGAAGTGAAGGAAAATAAGAACGTGATAACCTAAACGTACCAGAAATGTGTGAGTCAGCCTTTCCTTCCCCTCTCCTTGGGAATGACTAGGAAGGACAATTGTCACTCCAAATTCAATTAGTTTGGCCAGGAAGACCAACATCTTAATAATCAGGTCAAGGCAAAACAGAACTGTGTGCCACCTCTAAGGGTTTTTACCCTCCATCAGACAGCATTCAGTGCAGAGAAGTCCAGGCTACATGTTTAGAAGACCCAAACCCATAAGCTCCCACATCAGGGTGAATTTTTCAGCTGAAACCTTGGCTGCAAATAAGCACTGTGGTATGCCAGCCTGGTTCTGCTGCAGCTAGGTACGAGCTGGTGCAAGTCTCCTTGACTCCCAAGTGCACAGTTACCACGAACATGAGATCACTTGTCTCATCTTACCAGTTGTACAAAGTCAACAGTGTTATGCCCTTTTTTATATTTTCAAACTGTGTACTTCCCTATGTACAGGAAAGTGCTGCAGATAGATGGAAAGAAAATTAACACTTCAAATGCGATAAATTATTTGCCTGTAGGTTTGTATCTGAGCATGACACAGCACACATCAGACGTGAACTGTGCTTGCTGTGACACAAAATCTAGGATCACCAATTATTACCTGCTTCATGACTATGTGTATTACAATCGAATGATGTGACATTCAAGATGAAAGAGCTCAGGTCAAAAGAGGTCAGTTTTAAGTCATATGGCACAGCTGTAAATATGAGCTATTTTAATGGTATGCAAGCAATGTTTAGATTTGAGATTCCTTATGCTGCTGCCCTCATGCCTGACTTATCTGGTGGCCTGCATTAGCTGTCCTGTCTCTTTAAAGTATTTTCCATACATTTTGAAGTGTAGCTATGTGATAAGTATGTCCCAAAAGACAAACCGAAGCTTCCTGAAACTGTTGTTAGTGATGTTGCTTGCTTACCTGCTTACCATAATCTGTTACCTGATGGATGCCTGTTTGGAGTGTATCACAGGAACAGTGTTTTGGACTAATGTGGCAAAAGCAGGCAAACTTTAAGGATAAGAAAATAACGCTATGTTTGCATATAATGTAATCTACTACATCACTCATCTGAATGAAATCTATTTCTTTTTAAGGATGATAGGTGCATACGGCTGTATCAACGACCAGTTATAACCTCAGTGTTTCAATGACACAAAACTCATTAAGCAGTGCATGGGCATATTTAACAAGGATCACTTGTTTTTTGGAGCACATTGCTAATATAAACAATCTCTCTTTCCTACAGTGTGCCGTGGTAATAGACAAATTTCTTATCTAGCATTTCAATCCAGGCAAGCAGCTGCAGCATAGCAAACTCCATCAGGGCAGACTTGAGCTGATAGCCCAAGTGCACATTATTTTTAGCTCTGTTAAACTGGTCCCTGTCAGAATGAAGGGCAATGTAAAACACAGAAAAGACATGCCATAGTTATTTTGTCTAATGAAATTTATCTATAATAATACTGTGAGCGAGATGTTCTTACAGCCAGGTTATGGCCAGCTCTGTGCTAGGCAGGGCTAGGAGGAAAGCAAAAAATGCCTGAATCCAACAGTCCAGAATGGCTGCAATTGACATAAGGATGTGTGTCCTCCTGCCATTTCAAGTGGGTCTGCATGGCTTTATTTATCCGTCTACTTAGGATTACTGCCTATTATTACATGCAGTATCTTCCTTTGTTTCGAAGATCATTTTGCATTTACAAAGCACGTGTGACCTCTGAAATAAATGTGCAATTTCGATGAAGAAAATCTCAAGATTATTTGATGAAACCTTATCCTACAAAGCCTGACAGCATGTATTAAAATTAACTAGGTATCTCCTTTGCCACACATATGCTGCCCACACAGAAGTAAATTCCTGTGGAAATCTGCCACTATGCAAAGCTTTGTGCCTCAAAATAACTGGACATGAACTCATGCTAAATATACCTGCAGGTGTTAGTAGAAGCAACATGGTATTCAAGCTTCTCAACTACCTCTAATTATCACAGTAGTGATGAATATAGATACAGTTTCTAAATTTCCTATCCACTAGTTGGGCCCAAGGAGTTTGATCTTTGTCTCATATTCTGAGCTGGATTTTTAAAAATAAATTATCTGTTCAGAGGCATCATGAGTGCAAGAATATTTGTGGGAGCATGCCTACACCTCTGAAGTTAAAATGGACCGCTGACAGCTTCATTTATGTGCACTAGCAAATCACTTAAAACTTTCAGATCTTATCACTGGTCACAGGCAAACTCATCTGTTCCTCATCAGATTTCAGAACCAGGATTACCTGATGATGTTCTTTTCCTCAGTAACAACATTACTGTGTTTCTTGTGTAGCTAGTATCCTACAAACACCTTCATGAAGCACAACACGTTTCCATGGAATTCCTCAGCTTACATTGAAAACAGAACTGGCACGTTAGGAAACATGCTGCCTCAAGCATGGTGCTGTATTTACCCAGCCTGCACCATAACCTCAGCTAGGTGTGCCTCTCAGTCATAGGTAAGCTCACAAGAAATTTATATCCTCAGTTGTTTCTATATTTTACATTTTTCTTTGCACGGTGTTTATCATTATAATTCCAAAAATGCAAACACTGGCCTAGCAGGTAAGAGACTCAAAAAGCTCACAGTTAAAAAGAGCACCTTGGTGTTTATACTTGAAGGCCCTATTCCTGAATTCAGAGTCATGTGAGACAGCTTGAGGCTTACACAGGATTTCAGTGAAGCAGGAGTTTATGAGAGCACTGCAAGGTGCCTGAATTGTTTCTTATGCAGCTGGTATCCTACAACCACCCACTTCCTAGGGCTTGATTTGCCACTCTTGAGTAAACCAGTAAAGAGGGAAACAGCTAATTATTTTAGCATTTAATATTTTCTTAGGATTTTTCTTTTGTACTTGACTAAAATGGGCCCTGAAATGCCCACTTCAGCTAAAAAATAAAAATATTTTCAATTATAAAAATCCTAAAATCTTGTATCCTAGAACTACCAGAACACTAAAGAGAAGCCAGAAACATTTCAAAAAGCAGTTGAACCTTAGAAACCTGTTCATTTAAGTGGGAATGTGTAGCTATAAACAGAGGTGAAACTTAAGTCTCACACTTCCTTTCTGTGCCTAGCTCATCAGAAGTTATTGGCATCCTTGGCAACTGAGCAAAAAACTTTCAAGTATGGAGTGGAAATTGCTGGGCACAGTTTTACTTATATTTACATCACCTTGACAGTTTGGCACAAGACCACACTATTGAGAGATTTATAAGAAGAAAGAACTCACTGCAAGTCAGATAATCCCTATAAGAGATCTGTCGAATATTACTATGAACATGAATATTACAAATAATATTTTAAAACAATAAAGCAACTTTGAAGTAATGCAAGGAAAAGGTGCAACAATTCAAAGCTAAGCTGCCTCTCCCATCCTTAACTTTCTCTGTTGTCCCAGTAAATTACCACATGTACATACACTGACCAGCAAATGCCAGGACCCCGTGCTGGCAAAAGGAGCATGGTTTTATGAGACAAATAAATGAAAGAGCACCTAAGGAAGACTAGTTTTGCACACCTGCTGTGTAGAATTGGATGAACTATTTTCAACTAGATTTAGTTATGACTATGTGAATGTATTTCTGAAGAGACTTTCTGTGCCAAATATTTGCATGGAATTACTTGCTATGATTAAATTACAGAATGTGGGAAACTGTTTATAAGGGAAATGCTGACAGAACTATGCCTATTAAGACAGCTGATATATCACATATCTTCCCAGAGTATGACAGTCCAGTTATATATCTCTGAAAATAAGATAAGCAATGACAGAAGCTGTGCAGCCATGGGTATGCTTATGGTTGCACAGAAAAGTCAAACCACAACAACCAAAATTGTGTTCCGTGGACCAAAAAAAGCAGGCTGCTGATCCTAATCTCAGATAAAACTTGTTTCTTGAAGCACTGTAGCATGGATGTGCACAACATGATGTACATCCATTTTGGTAGGTATTACTCCCAGCATCTCACAGTCCCTTGGAGCTGAATCAATACCACTACCATATGGCTCCCTGTCAATCCCAAGGAAGTCAGTGTTGCTTCACAGATCAGTGGATTAAGAGGACATGATGTTAAGAGGCATAGCTGGGATAGCAAAGATGGTTACTAAATTTCCACTAGTATCTTCAAAAATACAGGAAAATCTATGTATATTTAAATAAATAAATAAATAAATAAATAAATAAATGCATATAAAATAAATAAATAAACAAATAAGATTAAAAGTAAGTATTACAGTTATGACATCCTTGAAGGCTTTTCTGAGCACTCTTTGTACATTCTTAAAGTCTAATGATCAATATAAAAATTAACAATTAAGATGATTTATTTTGCATATGTTAGAACTGGGTACAAAAAAAAAGCTTTTTTTATGAACTGAGTGGAATGAAAAAACTAGACCAGCCAGTTTTGAATGGAGCACTGATGAGGGATAGTGAGGAGGTGACTATCTCTTTGTATCTGTACTCACGTCTTCATTATTCTTGACACCTGTTTCAGAAAACTGTTTTAAAAACTTTAAAAACACATACTCCCTTTTACTGTGTGAGCACAACTTTCACTTCATGAATTACATAGTGGTGAAAATATAAGCAAAGCTAAATTATTTTGTCACTCAGTTATAACGATGCTGTATTTATTTTTGTTCAGTTTTTGTATGTTCACGTAGATGCTGTCAAAAATTGGAGTCTACACTAAAAACTTACCAAGTAGGAGTTACAGGTGCATGGAAATTCTGTGCAGTGACTGGATTTTGTTCTCTCTTTCAATGTCAGTAAGTCTTATAAACTCTAATACAACTTACTGACAGACCAACGCTTAACTTTTTCCTGTTGAACTGTAGGTACCATAAAACAGAGAAAAGTCTTAATTGAACATGTTGTAAAGATGCTCTTGTCAAAAATTGTCTCCTACCCTGAAAATGCCTCTGCTTTTGGTGTAGAAACACAAAATATATTTAGAAAAAAAAAATAACGCAGCTTAACAGGAATGTGTCAGATGTGGGGTTTTTTTCACGAAGAGGATTTGATAAAAGACACCTTTTCCCAACAGAAAGTGGAGGACAAAGGAAGAAATGAGACTTCTGAAGGTATCCTGGAGAGACCTGTGCCGGGGGGTGCAGACACCTCCCCGCACCGCCCGCCCATCACCAGCTGTCAGGGGACTGATACCCACAGACCGAAACAGTACGAGAGGTATTCAATTCCCTGAGAAACTCGAGCAGCACGGCACACCCGGGAGCAGCGGCACCACGGGATGCCGGGGTGACTCCACCCGGGGGGCGGCGGCAGCTCCTGGAGCGGGGCTGTACCCCCGCGTGGAAATGAAATGTAGGTGCGGGGGGAGCTGCACGGCCGGGGGTGGCAGTGCTCTCACCTTCCCCGTGCAGCGTCCAGGGCAGATGCGCGTAGTCCCACTGGTATCCGCAGGCGCTGTCCTCGAAGGCGCACGACCCGGGGGAGAGCAAGGCCGCCCCGGCGAGCCGCAGAGCTGCAAGAACAAAGCGAGCCCCAGTCACGGCGCGCCCGGCCCGGGGGCCGACGCCCACCCCAGAGCAGCCCCAGAGCGCGCCCACCGCTCCCGGGAGGGCGGGCGGCGCCGAGGCGCGGCCCCCGGGGGCTCTTACCGTGCACGGCGAGGAGGCAGAGCCGCAGCATCTTTCGCGCCGGAGGAGCGGGGCCGGCGGCGGGAGCGGGGCTGAGGCGGCCGCCCCGGGTCGGGGTGTGAGCGGGGCTGAGCGGCCCCGGCGGGGCGCAGCGAGAGCGGCCGCGGGAGGCAGGACGGGGGCGGGGAGGGCCCGGGGCACCGCGGGTGGGCGGCCCGTCCCACCCCCGTCCCGGAGCGGGTCGGCCCCGGCCTGTCGCCCGAGACCGGCGTGGCTGGGGCTGGAGTGCCCTCCAGGGTGGGGAGACCGCCGCCCCTGCGGGCAACCCACCGAAGTGCATCAGCCCCCTCGCAGTGAAAATATGCTTTTCTTATTTTAAGTGGATTTTCACGTGCTTCCGCTTGTGCCCAATGCTTTGTTCCCGTCACTGGATACTGCCGAAGGACCTGGCTCTGTATGATGTACTCCCCGTCAGGTGCCGGTACACAGTAGTAAGATGCCCACTCAAACCCATCTGCCGAGGACAAAGGGGCTCACACCCCACCAAGGCTACTGTGCTACCACAACTTGCCCTGCTGTCCTTCCCAGCCACAAAACTTGCCCTACCAGAGGACCATGGTAGGGTAGCCAGCAGGAGCTGCTGAGGCTGTAGTTAGTAGGTTTCAGGATAACTCAGGAAGGCGCCGTAGGAGGTCTCCAGCCTAAACCCTGCCGAAAACACAGCCAGCTTTGAGCTCAGACCAGGTTGCTCAGGGATTTATCCAGTTGGGATTTAATAACCTCCAAGGCTCCTGACGGCACAGCCTCTCAGGGCCCTGGCTCTGGTACTGGGCTGTCCTTGTGGGGAAAACATTTCTTCCTTACAGGTGCTATGAATTTCCACTGTTTCAGCTGTGCTACTGCCTCCCACTCTCCACTCATGCACCACTCTGACAGCTGTGTTTTCTGTGTCTCCCTCCTGTCCATACCAAGACTGCAGCTGGGTGACCCCAAAGTCTTCTCTCTTCCCAGCTGAACCAGACCTGGTCCTGAAGCCTCTCCTCACAGGACAGCGTCTCCAGCCCCATTGTCTCTGCGACCTCCTCACCTCCCACTAGTTTGTCAGTCATTCTTGTGTTGGGGACCCAACCTGGAGGCAGTACCAGACAGGGGCTGGCTGGGGCCAAGCAGGAGATGGTCCCTGCACTTCTCTGGCTCGTGGGGCTGTGTCTTACTGACATCACTCCAGGCATCACTACCCCTCTTGTCTGCCCAGGCACACGATCTGCTCCAGCTCAGTTCAGTGCCCACCAGTGCCCAGGACCATCCCTCACAGCTGCTCTCCAGCACTACCAGCCCCAGCCTGTATCTCTGCCAGGCCCTGCCTTCCAGTTGCTGGGCTCAACAATTGTCTGTATTGAATTTAATGAGTTCCTTGTTGGCCTTTGTTCATAATGCCCCTCAATAGCAGTCCTGCCACCAGCATATCTGCTGGTCCCCACATCTGGTGTCATCTGAAAACTTGACATGTTTGCCCTCTGTTCCCACCTCCAGGTCACATCTAGCAGCTAAGCCCATGTAACATAGTCTAAAGCCCCTATCCTCCCTGTTCAATGGTTTTGCATTCATTTTGTCTTGCTTGCTTCAGCAACTGTGCAACACAGTTTCCCATTGGGAAAACCTAGCTGTCCTGAGGATTCCTCAGAGCAACCCAAGGTAAACTCACTTCAGCCATGCTTTTGAGTAATCATCTAAACTGAATGATGGTAGAGTGAGAAATTTGAACAGCTCACTTCCTGAAAATGTCCTTCAAAGTTACAAAAGTAACCAAGAGGATGCAGGATGTCAGAACCTTTTTGGTGGACTATTTTGATAACCACCTTCTAGTGATTCATGAGCTCCAGGAAAACAAAAACTGCTTTAATTTTAAACAAAAACTGCTTTAATTTATGCCAGCTAAACTCTTCTTAATTATAACATGTAGTCTTATTTCTCAATTTTCTTGGAGTCTGAATTAAAATTTGCTTCTCATGGAAATGTATGGTCTAAGTACAATCACTGGCATTAATATTAGATCATTTGGTAAGGCCGTATCAGGGAAATACTAAGAACAGATTAGTACAGAACAGCTACATAGACTATTTCTTCAGCCATTATGAGTAAATGTGCTCTTTGTACAAGAGCCCACATATGTTTCAGTTATTTGGCCTTATTTTTTCATAATTTTAGCAAATTTTGGCATGCATCAAAAGTCTTAACAGGTTTCCAAAGTTACTGTGACACTCACTGAGTTTTCTAATTCCCAAATGACCATGATGTAACCTCTTAATATACTTTGGATATTACTATTCCTGAATCCCATGTAGCGTCTAGAACTTTTCCCCATGAATTGATGTAGGCACTGCATCTAGTCAGCTGTGCTGACAGTGTTCGTAATACCTTGTATGATTGCTCTAGCCCTTACCCAATTACCCAGTTCAGGTTTTGCCAGTGATAAGTTTTGGCTGACAGATTTTATTGTGCTTTGGGAGGAGGTGGTTTATAATATCAGATTAACCATGTACATGATCTGCCTCTGCAATAATGACTCCCAAATGTGTTTGATTTGGAAGGCATTAGTTTGCACACAGAACAGACTCTGTGTTCTCATGGGGAGGATATGCTTGCTAGCTTTTGGGAACAATAGAGAATGGTTCATGGAATATCCTGTCATCTGCATGAAGTTATTCAAGGTTTGTTGGTTTGTTTGTTTGTTTGTTTGAAGGGGTTTTTTGGTGTGTGTATTCCTTGTGCATAAGTAACACATCCTTAATTTCAGTCACTCCATCGTAGGACTAGAGTAGCACCTACCTTGGAGATACCCACTGGCAATTTAATTTTTAATTGGAAATTCCTTTAGTTTCCCACAAAACATAAAAATATTTGCATCCCTTATTCATGGATTTACACAGTCACATTCTGAGGTTTCTTGCTCAGATAATCAGATGACACAAAATCTGCTGCCATAGTTCACTTTCCAAAACTCTTTGTTCCCTTCCCTTTCCCATAGGAATAATGTATACAACAAAGTGCCTTGTACCTGGCTCTGTCGTTCAGCTGTACCCTTTGCTGTATTCAGAATTTGTACAGAATACACATACAGCATACTGAATTTGCAGCTCTTTGTTTCTCTTTCACCTAAGAGCCAAAAATTATAGAAGCATATAATGACTTGGGTTGGAAGGGACCTTCAAACACCAGGTAGTTCCAACCCCTCTGTCATGGGCAGGGACAACTTCTATTAGACCAGGTTGCTCAGAGCTCCATCCAACCTGGCCTTGAACACTTCCAGGATGGGGCATCCACAGCTTCTCTGGGCAACCCATGCCATTGTACCACCACCCTCTTAGTGAAGCATTTCTTCCTAATATCTATTCTAAACCTGCCCTCCTTCAGCTTAAGACCATTCTCCCTTCTCCTATCACTATGTGTCCTTAAAAGCAAAAAGTTCCTCACTAGCTCTCTTGTAGACCCCTTTAGGTACTGGAACATGCTCTAAGGTCTCCCTGGAGGCTTTTCTTCTCCAGGCTGAACAGCCTCAACTCTTTCAGCCTGTCCTCACAGAAGAAGTGATTATCTTTTTATCCCTCCTCTGCACTCACTCTAGCAGGTCCATGTTCTTCTTATGCTAGTGGTCCCAGAAATGGACTCAGTACTGCAGGTGAGGTCTCACAAGAGCAGAGTAAAGGGTCAGAATCACCTCTGTTGACCTACTGGCCACAATGCTTTTGATGCAGCCCAGGATGGGGTTGATTTTCTGGGCTGCGAATGCACATTGCTGACTCATGTCCAGTCTCTCATCCACCAACACCCCCAAGTCCTTCTCCCTAGGACTGTTCTCCGTCCATTCTCTGCCCAGCCTATATTTGTGCTTTGGATTGCCCCAACTCACATGCAGGACCTTGCACTTCTCCTTGTTGAACTTCATGAAGTTGGCACAGGCCCACCTCTCAGACCTGTCCAGGTTCCTCTGGATGGCATCCCTTCCCTCCAGCGTGTCAACTGCACCACACAACTTGTCAAGGGTGCACTTAATCCCATCATGTCCATGTCACCAACAAAGGCATTAAAGAGCACCAGTCCCAACACTGACCTCTGATGAATGCCACATGCCACTGGTCTCCAGCTGGACATTGGGACGTTGACCGCAATTCTTTGAGTGTGACCAATTCCTTACCTACTATGTGGCCCATCAAATCTGTCTTTCCAATTTAGAGACCAGGATCTCACGTGGGACGGTGTCAAATGCTTTTTTAACCTTCGATCATACTCCTCTAGCAGCATCCCAGCTGGATTAAAACAGCATGTACACAAACCTTACCACACACAGTAAAACCAGGAAGTTAGTGTATTTTCCAGTGAATCACTTCCCTATCATGTAGCCTGTGGATCTAGTGTGCCCAGAAAAACTTTCTGAATGTCCATGAACATATTCTCTGCTTTTCCAAAGGACAGATGCCAGGCTTCTCTGGATACATCTGGCAAAGAAAAGAAGTGACAAAAATATCTGTCAGATCATTTACTCTCAGATAATGGAAAATCTTTCCCCTTTTAGAAACTCTTTCAATTCATATGGGTCTTTAATGAAACCAGTGGTTGTGATCAGCATGGGTACCTTCATTTTGTGTGGGATTTTTTTTCCAGTTTGACCTGTGGCTTCCAGAACAAGAAGCCTGCCAACCCCTTCTTTAAGTTTCACTTCCAGAGAAAGTGGAAGAGAACAAGCATCCCAGAAGCAAGGGCTCCCTCAACTCTGCTCTGAAGTCTGTTGAAAGCTGCATTATTGCCTCAAAAAAGTTCTCAAAATCTTCCTCTACTGTGTGGGTGGCCCATTGCATCTTCTTCTACAAGGAATGTTCTGCCCTGATGAGATCCAGAACTTGGTTCATTTTTAACTCGGTTTATGCCCTGATTTTACTAGAAGTTTTATATTTCAGCTTTGTTTTTTTACGTCATAGACTCCTTGGGTAGTTTCTTGCAGAGCGTCCTGCATCAGACATCAGTCACAAGCTAGTCCTTTCTCAGGGATTTGACTCATCCCAAAATGCAAAACTGGCTCTCTAGCCACAGGTGTGTCATAAACTTTATGGCTGTTATATCTTCTTTTGCATTCTCTGCTAAAAAAAGATAGAATCCTGTAATCCATTTTTATGGTATGCAGAATATACAGTTGGTTAGAAACATTCATTGCTTCAAAACCAGGTCCTTTAGAAATGAGATCAGTTTGTTTTTTTTTTAACATGGCTGTGTTTCTCATGCATTTACAGTTAAGCACACTTTTCTGGGTTTTCAGGGAGTGTCCTCTTTCCTGTGGCTTCTACATGGTCCTATTTCTACTCTTTAGTTTATTTTATTCCTGTTCTTTTAGATGTAAGATCCTGGTAGGATGTCCCATGTTTTCAGCCTTCTGTGAATTAGATTCTGCATCTGAAAAAGGAGTCCAGATAGAGATAAACCAGAAGCTGCCAGCTCGCACAGTAAGTAACCCCCCAAAAAGTTGAAGTGGTGCCTGTGTAACATCTTTACCCAATTTTACAACTGTGCCTTTGTCTACTCTGCCTTTCCATCTCTGTTGCAGTGTGGACAAAGCCCCCACAATTACACAAATTTATAGTCAAAGATTTAAAAAAAAACAACCAAGAAAAATGCACATTGCAACCTTTTGCAGGTGGCTAGCAAAACTAGGCAGATTGACATCAGAATCTTCTTCAGAGTCAAGTCTGTTGGACTGCAGCACTATGGTACCTCTCAAAAATATTGAAAATCAGAAAAAAAAACCTGTCAGGAAAAGAGTTTGTCTCTTTTTGATGCAACTATCATGTTGCTTTAATCTTTTTTGATTTTTACTCTTTGTTATGACTGCCACTTGTTTAACAATCATATTTCTCTTGTGATGACCAAAGCAGACTGTTATGGCTGAAGAAGAAACAAATGAAGCCTGACAAACTGCATGCCACTATCTTTCATTATAATGCAGATATATGACAGATTCAAAATAACTCTGAGTGATGGCTTAAAGTGAAGAATCAAAAGGAAATAACTTGCTTTCTCCTAAAACTATTTCAATTTCTTCTTCCTTTGTTCCAAAACTGTTGTTGCAAATTTCCTTTAATTGGTCATTCAAGACTAAATATATCTCTCAGTCACAACTACTCTGAGCACAAGAGAAGATCAGTTCCCTAGCTTTGACCATCACACACCTCTCTCCCCATCCCTCTGTTAGCTTTCCTCTTGTGTCCTGTATAGCAAAAGCTGCTGTCTGTTGTAGGATTCAAATTGTGTGAACAATTCCTATTGCATTTCTGTAGGCCTTGCTTGACATGACTTTAGAAGTTGTAAGCTGTAATGTTTATACTTATAGACTGTGTGAAAATATGTAATGTTTATACTCGTTAGCTGTGTGTCTAATTATAAGGTTTGAGAACATAGTGTGTTTATAGCAAGAAAGCCTTGAGAAAGTACAGATAAAGGTACACCTGCAGATTTCAGAAAGCCCCTAATTATGAAGGCCTCTACATGCCAAGTATGACTTCAGGTCGCGTGGACAGAACATCAGGTCCAATGAACTGGAGACATGAGACGCGTGTACAGACTGAGCTATCCAATCACCTTGTTGTAAGCATGTGCCCAAAACAAACTAAACTGTATAAAAGTTGACTTATTTAAATAATAAATTGGACATTTTGCCTGATCATATTGGTCGTTTGCATGTGTTCCTGAGCTCTCCGCCCGCAGCTCTCTTTCACTTTCAAAGCCTTTCATGACTTCCATCTCCCTGACTGGTTCTTCCTCAGCATTGATATCAGTTTCTACCCCTTTAATCCTATCACTTACAAGAAGCTCTTCATAATCATCCATGTGGTTCCTCCTTAAAGGGTGGTTTCTTTGTGTTTTTTTCATTGCTTTTTTTCTTTTCCCATGAGACCTGTAAAAGATTGATAACAGCATAGAAATTGGATGATTAAACAATCATGCAGGATTGTTTAATTGTACTTATGGTCTGACTGGCTTTTTGTCGGCTGCCTTTTCATAGGCAAAAATCTTTGGGAGAGGCAAGGGTTACTTTTATTTCTACTTTTGTACAGGGCCCAGCTTAATACAGGTACTTTGGTTCCTAATTGCTATGGTAACACAAACAATAAGGTCTAACAAAGAGATCAGGATAACTTAATTTATTACATTGCAAATACTGAAATTCTGCATTATTTGTGTATCCAGGCTGCAGACATAGCATACTTGCCAGATCTGACTTGTGGCATAAAATAATATTTAAAATACAGACTTTAATTTTAATACCATTTTGTTGCTTCCTCAGTAAGAAGACTTTACCTAAGACTTGTCTAGCCAAAGCCATACACGCTTATGATTTAGGTGTCTCTTACAGTCTAGAAAATCCTCAGAGACTTGAATGATCTAATTTCAGGACATATCTGCTATGAAACATTTTTGACAGCTGGCTGAATCAGCTGAAAAATCTCTACTTAATCTTAGAATAAATGGATTTATTCCTGTTTCAAAGAGCAACAATCTCTTGGCAGGTCTATTAGCCAAGAACCCAGATATGCACACCTGCCATGAATTAATTTCAATAGTAAGGCAGTTGATCAGCTAAATTTCTCCAGCAGCTTTGAAAAATGGTCATTTTTACACAATATATACATACAGAATTGAGAATAGTGCATTATACAGTATACACCACTTTTGAAGAGCTGAAGGCCCAAATGGCCAGCTAATGCTGGTGACTCATCAATATAAGAACACTAAGAACAACTGAAGTGGCTAATGCCCTCAGTTTTTTCCTTACTGATCCTCAAGATATTGCATCTCTTAACAGGAATGGCTTAGCTGCACGTGCAGCAGCTCCTCAGCCACCGAAGTTTACAGCTCCATATGTTAAACTGTTTTTTAAACTGGCAAGTCTGGCTTGCTGTAATATCTCAGAAGCCAAGGAAGTAACAGTAACAGGAGAGGTGTGTAATGGCAGAGGTGTATGTGAAGGAGATGACATAAAATTTCTGAAACTAATGTAAAATCTCAGAGTGACCCTCCACACTCTCTTCCCAGAAATGTGTAGAAGACAAAACATTTTCATTAATAATGAATTTGTAAAAGGATTTTGCACCTTACTAATTCACATTTCTTGAAATCTCAATCTGTCCTTTCCTGCTGCTGATTTTATTGTGTTGTTCTCCTAATGTAAGGGAGTAACATAACCAAGCATAGGTAGTTCCACACTTTACTCCTGACCAGTGAGGAAGCGGTTAAGCCACATTTGTCTTTGTTGTCTTTTAAGACAGGGCATGCAGAGATTTAGGATAAAACAGCAGGCCAGTTGTCAAAAGCCTCTTTTTGAATGTTATTACTAGGTGAGTTTGCTTTAAGTATAAAGGTAATCTACAGGCTGCCATTTGTCTTACATCAACTTGACTCCTTTTGTACTTGCAGATTACCTGCCACACCAGAGAAACAGACAAACAGTAATTAAAGTCTGAGCTTTTCCAAATTCTCTGCACAGCTAGAGATACTGTCTTCTCCAGTGTTTGTTTTGAAAACCTGGAAAATACACTCTGTAAAGAGATCTCTTTGCATGCCCAGGCACATCCAAACTTTCCACTTGTTCTCAGACATTGGACACCGGTACTGTTCTCAGTTGGAAAAAGACATCAGGGCTGGAAAAGGAAAAGAGGTCTTGCAGTACATTTCAGTCTCCTCATATACATGTGTTAACATTATTGTTTTATACCTTATATGCTTTAATGGTACTATAATCATGCATGGCACTTCACAAGTCTATTTAGGCAGAAATCTTGGCATCTGTTTCTTTTTATATTTATCTTCAGTACATAAAATACAAATAAATTGAACTGAGGTCATCTAATCAGATTAACCTCTTATGTCCTTTGCGCATTGTCTCCTTTGCTTCACAAAAACAACTGTTTCTGATCTTGCCCATGAGCCAGTTTCAACAGCTGCTGTCTTCTCCATTCTCTGGAAGTATGTCATGCTGTAGGAATACTTCCACTGGCTTTAACTGCACTTCTCAGAGAGTAAGGTAGAAGGTACTAGCAGCCAGTGGCTGTGCTGGACTTTTCTGCTACCATATGGCTTATGTGCCATTTGGGGGTGGGATGAGAGAAGAAATGCACCTACAGGATGAGCAGGGAAAAGTCCTGGCAGTTTTATTTCAGCTTTCTGGTTGCTATCACATTGCACTGTAGCAGCAAACTGCAACTGCCAGCTGAATCAGTGGGGAAAGCTCCTACCACTGCTGTCTATGGCATGAACCACACATGTACATCAGCATAGCAGGTACATCTGTGTACTTTTTGGGATGGCTCAGAGAGGAAATTTTTTCATGATCTGCTGAAATGATTCTGTATAATGTTTTGGAATGCCCTGCTCTGAACAGCCTGCCATGGTTTAGTCCTAACAAAGTGCATGTGTTTGTCATGTTGCCCCCACAGACTGTCTTGATTCAGTATATTTACTCCTCTGTTCAGTGAAGTTGCATCAGGTGATACTCTGAAAACCATACGTGGAGACCATGAAGCTCTCAGCTACTTCTCATTTACTGAGAGCTGATGATTGATCTTAAGGGGCACCTGAATTTATTAATGGAAATTGCAGTCAGTCTAGTGCTGATTCACATGCTGAGACTCAGCAAAGGGAACCATGCTGTGCCTGAGCTTGGCAAGATCGGTTGTTGCTGAGGGTTGTCATACAGAGCCACAACAGCAGACCTGTTTTATATGTGAAATTCAGTACTACTGGACTTCCAGATGAGAATTTAGTTAGTGGCTGAACTGAGAAATCTTTAAAAAAAAAATTTTAACAATTCTGCAATATGCAGGCAACTCATAGTAGGGAAAAGACCAGGAGGCCAATCTCAGAAAAGTTAGTGCTGGGCATGAAGTCATGGCTCAGTAAAGCTGACTCTGATAGTGGCAACAAAAAGACTCCAGGATACCTCTCTTACATTAGAAGTACGAGGATACTTTTTATTACAATTCCATGGTAAGTTTTTCAGGCCTTGTTTAATTCCCTTTAAAGGAAAGCCAGCTGCTTCAAGGAAGAATGGTCTTGCTGCATATCATCATTATTTCATGAAGAAGAGTAAAAGAAATAGTAAAGAATGACACTTACATGTAAAGTTACTAAACAAGTTAAATCCCAGTGATCTGCTGCTTTGTTAATAAAAACTCTGTTGGCACCAGCAAACTGCAACTTAAAAAAAAAAGTTCAGGTGTCAGAGAAATAACTAGCACAAAATGCTCAGTTTTACAGCTAATGAATGTTTTATAACAGCTATCAGGTCTGATTTCTGTAACCTTTTAAAAAACAGACAGTTAGCAGATTACTGGAAATGGTTGTGTCACCATCCCTTGAGGAATTTAAAAGATATGTAGATGTGGCTCTTACAGACGTGGTTTAGTCAAGGACCTGGAAGTGTCAGGCTAATAGTTGAATAAAGGTCTTTTCCAACCTAAATGATTCTATGATTCTGTGATTCTATGATTAGACTGTAAGGTACCTAAAGTTTGGGTACCAGGCTGGGTATGGGCTTGCTGGCTATGCTGGCTCTGAAGGCCACCAGATATTTTAGCTGCAAACTCCACCTTTTTCAGTTAAGAGAAAGAGAGTATGAAACACTGTGATTTCATAGTTGATGTAAATGATCAGGTGGAAGAGTCTGAAGAGGATACCCATGCTTGATCTAGACTAGGAAATGCAGTTCTACAAGAATACCTTCTCCATCCTCACACCACAGGCTGGTCAACCTTGTGGCAAAAAGGAAGCCGGTAAGTAGGAACCAGAGCAGTAGCATTCTTTGCAAAGCAGGAGAGCCAGAGCTTAAAGTGAGATGTGCAACCTCATAGTCATAGAAACTGAGTATGGAATCCAGTTAAAAAATAGCCTTCCCACATGCAAGCATGTAAAGTAGTTTCCTTGCATATATCCAAGCTACACTACCTGTGCTGTGCTAGCAGACAGAAACCACCACAAGAGAAGACCTGGTGTCACAAGGCAAAGCAGAGGCCTTCTGTGCTGGAACTCCCCACATGCTCTGCTAGGTATGAAATGAACTCAGAGAAGAAGAAGGAAATATTGATATTCCATACTTTGGCCTTTGGGGATTAGTATTCAAAGAGGCTTTGGTTCCTGGACAAAAACATAGAATTACTTTAAGGTTCACAAATTTTACTGAATATTTCAGCTACTCAGGTGAGAACAATAATAAATGCTTCAATTACTGTGAGTATTCAGTTACTGAAGGTTAGTTACATCTAGACGAAAAAACAACCCTTTCTGTTGTGCATGAAGATACAAGTTCAAATAAATACAATTACAGAATAGGGACTACTTGCAAAAATATAGTCTAAACAGTAATTTAAACACAAGTACATTTTTCATTCATTTCACCCATTACCAACTGCATGGGTTTGATATCCGCACTAGTGACGCATAATATTAAGGTTAGAGATAGGGAAGCAAGGATCCTCAGAGTAGGAGTAACACTAAAATCCTGCTCTACCCAGAGAGGCAGATGAAAGTGGGCTCAGGATGGAGTGAAAGGTTATCATACATTTTGAACTGGAGAGGTTTGTCATCTATTCTGCAGAAGGCTACAGTTAAGATTTGGTTTGGGGCTAGGGAAATCAAAGACCTCAGAGCTGAGATTGCTCAGCCCAAAGACCTGGGATGGCAGCTGTGTTGGGGCAAAGCTGTAACTCAGTGCATATCTGGAATTACAAAGCAGTCTTATTCTTTGCAAGGATATCTGAGTTGTAAAGTTAGGGTCTGAGTTAGTTTTCTGCGTGCCACATTGGAGCAATGGGTAATTGATAAAAGTAAATTATTTTTTCCAATATAGACTACCTGTATTCTGCTATAAATTTTAGCTCTGAAAACAGTTTTCTTATGTTTGAACAATTATCCATCAAATGCCATTATCCTCTTTGGACATTACAGAATGAACCAGGTAAGAGAAGAATTTGTAAAAGCATTTGTAATAATCCAGAAAGAACAAAATGCTGTGGAGAGTAATTAGTACCAGATGCTACAGTATAGTTGTAAAAGTAAATATAATTAGGCTTATTAGGAGCAAAATAACATCACTGATCATTTTAATATAAGTACCACTTACTGTCATGAACAAAAGCTATCGACGATTGCAAAACACTTTTTCTATGGATGGTGTCCTTTTTCCGTATTGGTTTTGTGCCTATATCTATCTATTTTTAAGATTTCTTTGAGATACCAGCTGCAGAAGAAGCAAGGGAATGTCCAGCTGTTCAAAAGCATTTCATCATCCAGAGGACTGCATAATGAAAAAAATTAGGGTTGCCATGGTAAAATATTTTTTGTGTACAAATAAATGCCCTGCAGACAATTTCTTCCTCAGATGACATTATTTTTGCAGAACTTGGAAGAAAACAGAGGAAAAAGCCAAATATGACAAGATGTGCAGAGATGGAAAATGGGGGAAAAAAGGAAGTGAGACAAGAAAAGGAAGATTTGTTCAGTTCTGTTTAAAACTATTAGTGTCTATTTTTTAGAATTGAGTAAAGTGGACCTGCATGTGCCTTATCTTGCTGTAAAGTAGCTTTCCAGGTACTTCTTCATTAGACTGGAAATAGGATAATTAATCCCACTGGAGGGGCAAAATTTCTGCCCAAAAAAGTGCAGAGGAGGTTTGCCCTCTTGAAGAGAGGCCCCATGTCACAAGCCTGGTTCAGCTGTGTCAGCAGCAGTTCCAGTTGCACATCAAACAGTAAATGTATAAAATTAAAAAAAAAAAAAAAACAAAACAACAAAACAAAACAACAAACAAACTGCAAACAACCCACCACCACAAAAACAAGAGAGCTGACATAGATATGGCACTTTTGCCTGAAGAGGCTATGGCTGAAGTTTTACAAATTCATAACAAAGTGAAGAACACTCTTTATCTCACCACAACTGCAAAGGAAATCAGGACACTCACTCAACTACAGATTGCTGAGTACCACAAAAAGCACAGCTTCACTTTTATAATCCTCCAAAGAGGCAGCTCCAGCTGCTCCTTGTTTTTCAGTTTAACACATAACATAAATATATGGGCAATGAGATAAATATATATTTAAAGCTGTACAGGCAGGTGTTGACACAGGGTTCCCCCAGCCTGTTCATGATAAATGCCAGCATTTCAAGAGATTGCATGCAACAAAGAAAGATCTCTGCAATGTATCGCTTACTTTGATTACAAGTCATAACTTGTTACCTACCTGATGAAAAACCTGAATGGCAACTCCACAGTGCTCCTGCATAGCCAATTGATCCTGACTTTCACCTTGTTTCATGGGGAAAACTGGCCTTTTGTTTCCATGTTACACCGATTTGTTTTTATTTGTGAATTTTGTGACACTCAAGCAGTTGTTGAAAATCTTTAATGCAGCATTTATTGCAATGATATGAGAAAGGAAATCATTGGGAGAAGAAAGGAGAGAGATACACGTGGTGCTTGTTTATTATTTAGAATCATACATTTCATCCCTCAGCAAGAAGAAAGCATGTTAATAAGCTCAGATGTTTATATATTCAGTGCTGTTTAAACCTCTCCCAATCGGCACTTCTGACCCCAATTTTATACTTCAGTTCTTCCTGGTTTACCCTGTGGTTGACGTGAGAAGAGTGAGGTTTCCCAAACTGAAACATTATGTAGCCCAAGTTAAGGGAGTATAGGACCCAAATAATGGACATAAGTATCTCAAACCCGGGATGTACGAAAAATCCCTGCATATTCTGATTTTCAGAAGCCAATTTTCACTGAAGAGATGGCATTACTTTTTTATTCCCAATTTGCTTTCTAACCAAAAAGCCTTGTCAGTTTGAAAATCTGCAAGGACAAAAAAATATTTGTTCCTTAGGAATTATTAGGGACAACTGTTGGACATAATGAATGCTTTCTGCTTGGAAGAAGGAATGACTGACTCACACTGATCATCTCTAAATAAGAAATGACAGTCCACAAAAAAAAGTAAATGCCTTACCAATGTTTGCCTCTGCCTGCCCTGGTTGGATCCGATATGCTGAAAGGGTGCTCACCAACCTTTAGAGGTTCTTCCTGTTTTTAAAGCTAGCAAACAGATGAGGCTATTTCTTCTTAAGTCTTTCACTAAGACAAAAAAAGAAAAGCCAAAATTACATCCCTTCTCATGGCTGTGGTTTTGCCCTGTCAGCTGGTTTGATCAGTGCCTGCAATCTGTGTATGCACCCTGGGCATCTCACACCAGGCCAAAATTGTCAGATGTGCAAGTAGTGGTCTTTGCACCAAAAGCTGCACATCATAGTGAAGAAACAAATTTTGGTTGCCAACAAAAATGACATATCTGCGGCTTTCTTGCAACCACATACAGACAAAAGCAGTGAATGAGGATTACATTATACAGCAAGGCCAAGGGTGGAAATGGCAAGTAATTAATGACACTGGGTATGAGGTTGTCACAACAATGTGCTGTCATGGACTGAGTCCTATGACTGACTTACAAAATACATGTATATCTCTTTAGCAGTGTTCTTATCTGGTAGAAATATTCAATTTTTTGCTCTAGCATCATGACTAGATGGGTTCAGTAACTAGGAAGGTGCAGATCCTCTATTTCTATCAGTTTCTAGACATTGATTGCTAATTATTCTTCACAGACATACTGTGAGTCTTGCTACACTTCATGCCTCATCCAGCAGTCACAGTAGTACCTTAACAACCTCTTTCTGTTGTTCGCCCAAGGCAAAAGCTCATAGACAGATTTATGGTTATGTTGTGCCAATTTCTGTAGCCAGCTTGGGAACAAACCAGAATAAGGGCTGAGGTGCTCAGTTATGGGTGGGTCAACAAGAACTGGTTTTCTGCAGAACTCCAGAGTGGGCCTCCCACACAGATCTTACAGCTGCCACCATGACATAGCAACAACTTCATCAGCTTCCTCAGGCAGACTCTGAGCCACCTACTGCTCATCAGCGGTTCATCTTTCCCCAAGGGTGCTTACTTGTTTGTCCAGACCTAGTATCCTAGTTAGAACAGTTGGGACCAATTCATCACTGGATGGGTGTAACCCAAACCTGTGTATTCTATAGCCTTCCATGCCATTTTCCAGAAACTGTTATCAACAGAGCATTTACACCCTCTGCCCAGAGCAGCCTGACTCCTCAGGCTATAAACTAGGTGTTAAGAGGCCTGTGAGATAGGAAGATATTCCTGTCCCCATGTCCTTTTATGGAATTCCCCGCTCTGAGGGAAGGACTGAGCATTCCTGCCTGAACTGGAGAATATATAAACTTGGAGTTTCGGAACCTTTTTACCACTCGTGGGATCCAGAGAAGACTGCAGCTCACCACTCTCAACCAGACTGAGACCACCACCCTCGACTGCAATCACCACTTTTTGACCAGATTGCAACAGCTCTCCCACCAGCAGGTTTTTCCCCTCTCCCTTTACGTTGGACTCGGGGGGGGGGACAAGGAACACCACTTTGTTCATGCCCTAGGGTGCTGGGTTATACATTTGGGTTTTGTGGGTTAAAACCAATTGTCTGTCTGTATAGTCGTACTTATTGTATTATTTTAATAAATTGTTATTCTGACTTATAATCTCTCTTTTGAGTTGAGTTCATTTCCCCTGCCGGTTAACTTTTAAACCAGTACACCTAGACTTATGAAAAGGGAGAGTTGGGCTCTGTCAACACAGCAACCTTCATCTCCTAATTAACTTTCTATTGATCTCCTTTATACTTGGCTGACAGTCTGGAAACCATTACGCACACACCCTCCCATCAAATGACAAGTTGCGAATAATAATATTAATTGTTGGTGTCCATCAGTCCAAGATATATGAAGCTTACTTTGTTACTTGGCTCACCCTTTGCAGAGCAGTGAAGCTGTGGGCTGAAAGGGCCATGGAAGTGCATGAGGGAGTAAACAGGAGCATGTACTGCTGCTATTTGTATGGCACTGTGCACAACAGAAAAAAGAAAGCTGATGCTGCTATAATGTTAAGTAAAGCACCCTTTCGAATTTGTTTGTCAGCTGGAGTTCCTCCCTGTAATTTCTTTATGTGTAAATGTGTTGGTTGAGAAGTAGATCCACGGAAGAAATTAACCCTACTCAAGAGAGATTACAAGTCATGAGTTAAAATTTACTAAAAAGATTACAATAAATGCAATGATACAGAGAAAACTGGTTTTAACCCCCAAAGATAGATGCGTAACCCAGCACCCTGGGACACAAACAGAAGAGTGTTTGTTGGCCCCTGTGCTGAGCACCAAGTGGTCCAAAGTAAAAGGAAAGGAAAACTGTTGTTCTGGATGATGTTCGCAGTTCTGTCAAAGCAATGATTGCAGTCTTGTTGAGAGCGGCAGTGGCGGTCCTGTTCAAGTTCTGAACCTCCTCAGGTTCAGGTGGGAATGCCCAGTACCTCGCCCAGGGAGCAGATTTTCACAATGGGTGTTTGAACTCTGTGAGTCATGGGATATTTTTGGAATCTTTGATGGTCTAGGTCATTGCAGCTGCCTATTATGCCAGTCCAGTATGGCCCATTAGCAGAGATAACCCCTCAGGCTGGATGTGAAGGTGCTGATGCCTCCCAGGAGGGGAGTTATCACAGCTTTAACACCCAGCTTGTAGCCTGAGGTGTCAGGTGTGCCCTGGGCAGCTGCTACAAATGATCCATTATTAACAGTCCATCAGAAATGACACAGAGGATGTAGAATACATAGTTTTGGGCTATATCCACATAGTGATAACCTGGTTCCAGTTCCTATAACTAGGACAGTAAGCTTTTCTAAATCTTACCATGAAGTTTGCTTTGGAATGTATTTTTATCACAGATGCACATCACAGAGGTTGGCAGGCAGCTCTGAAAATCACCTAGTCCAAATTCCTGCTCAAGCAGTGTCGGCTGCAGCAAGTTTACCAGGATGGTTGTCCAGCTGGACTTTAATATCTCCAAGAATTGAGACTCCAACATCTGCCTAAGAAACTTGCTTCACTGTCTAACTGTCCAAACATTAAAACATTTTTTCTTCTGTTTAAGCAGAATTACTCAGAGAATCATAGAATCAGCCAGGTTGGAAAGGACCTCTGAGATCATCAAGTCCAACCCTTGATGCAGTAACACCGTGGTTACTAGACCATGGCGCTAAGTGCCACATCCAGTCTCATCTTAAAAACCTCCAGGGATGGAGAATCCACCACTTCCCTGGGCAGCCCATTCCAATGCCTGATTACCCTTTCTGTAAAGAATTTCTTCCTAATCTCTAACCTAAACTTGCCCTGACAGAACTTAAGACTGTGCCCTTTTGCCTTACTGATGGCTGCCTGGGAGACCGACCCCCACTTGGCTACAACCTCCTTTCAGGGAGTTGTAGAGAGTGATGAGGTCTCCCCTGAGCCTCCTCTTCTCCAGGCTGAACAACCCCAGTTCCCTCAGCCTCTCCTCATAGGACTTGTGCTCAAGTCTCTTCACCAATGTTGTTGCTCTTCTCTGGACCTGCTCCAGCACCTCAATATCCTTCCTGAACTGAGGGGCCCAGAACTGGACACAGTACTTGAGGTGCAGCCTCACCAGCGCTGAGCACAGGGGAAGAATCACTTCCCTGGTCCTGTTGGCCACACTGTCCCTGATCCAGGCCAGGATGCCATTGGCCTTCTTGGCCACCTGGGCACACTGCTGGCTCATGATCAGCTTCCTGTCAATCCAAATTCCCAGGTCCCTTTCTGCCTGACTGCTCTCCAGCCACTCTATCCCCAGCCTCTAGCACTGCTTGGGGTTTTTGTGACCAAAGTGCAGGACTCGGCACTTGGCCTTGTTGAACTTCATCTTGTTGGAATCAGCCCTCTGTCCAGGTCCCTCTGCAGAGCCCTCCTGCCTTCCATCTGATCAACACTCCCCCCCAGCTTGGTGTCTACTGCAAATTTCCTAATGGTGGACTCAATCCCCTCATCTAAATCATCAATAAAGATATTAAACAGAACTGGACCCAACATGTTTCAGTTTGTGCTTGCTGCCTCTTGTCCTGTCACTGGGCACCACTAGAAGAGCCTGGCTTCATCTTCTTTATTCCCCTCACCTGATATTTGTACACATTGAACTCCACTGTCTCATGGTCACTGCAGCTGTAGCTGCACCCAACATTCACATTCCTGTCAAGATTTTCTGTGGAAGTATCAGGAACAACAGAGCTTCTTTGGCTTCTCAGTCACCCATGTTAGGAAATCATCATCAGAGCAGTCCAGAAAACTCCTGAATTACTTGTGCTCTGCTGCATTAACTCTGCAGTAGATTCCAGGGTGGCTAAAGACCCCCAAGATGTGAAAGTAAAGTTTCTTCCAGCTGTCTGAAGGCAACCTTATCTGCTTCTTTTTCCTGAGCATGTGTTCTTTATAAGACATCTTTCTCAACACCACTCATTTGTGTCTACCATCCCAAGGTAGTGCTCCATGCACTCCTGCTGCTCTCTTGTATGAAGGGCAGTTCCATCTCCTCACTTTCCCAGTCTGTCCTTCCTAATGACCCTGTTTCCATCCACCACAGCACTCCAGCCGTGTGAGCTATCCCAGTTCATCACTGTGAGTACAGTGAGACTGTAACCCTGCAAATGCATAGAGATGTCTAATTCCTCCTGTTTTTGCCCCATTCTGCAATAGATAATTAAATGATAATTGGTGCTTGCGACTTAAATTATGAATTCCAAAAGAGAGGGTGAAAAAAATAATCTCATTTTAACCTCTATTTCATCCTCTTGTTTACAGTCCCTTAGGAATAAAAATACCATAACAAGAAACAAACAGTTGCGATTTTTTCTCCATCTTAATCCAAAAACCTGTGGAAGCACAAGGCATTAGATGGAAACAACAAAGAATACAAGGGAATAATTTAGCACTATAATCAATTATTTCCTTAATTTTGCCTAATAACTCCTTTTGTGGAAATCACTTCATTTCAGTTTTAAGTTACCTTAAACGAATACATTATGTCTGACTTCTATTTTGGTGCCAGTCAGAAAAAGTAGGTAGAAAGAAAACTCCATGCTTGTTTATGAGACTGCTGTAAGCCCAGGAAGAACTGCAGGACCTGAAAAACTTATCAAAATACAGCAAGCTGAGGTGCCCCAAAGGGATGGTGAGATACAGACACTGACACTGGGTTGTGTCACAGACCCTTTCCCATGTGGATTAGAGAGTTAGTCACTTAGGGTAAAGGGATATGGTGTGTTGCTCTTGGGAGGTGGAGGAAACTGCAAACATTTGTGTCCATCGGGCATATTTATGAGGCGTTTTGAACACCTGTGTGGTTTAACCATATATTGGTCAATGATGTCATAAGATTGCAAGGAACAGCCAGAGTGAAGGAAAACTTTTACAAAAAGGGAGGAATATAAAGTAGGAGGATGGGCACAGAGGTCTAACCTGCCCAGGACAGCAAAGGGGCCAGAAGAAGGTGAGAATGGTTGCAAGAGCAAAGAAATCTGAGCATGTACTGTGTTTAATTTTCATTAGGTAGAATCACAGGTACATTTTCCCTTTTTATACCAATGGGCTCATTGTGATGTTTGCAAGAAGAGACTGGCTTTTGAACAAATATGAAAATCAGGATATTTCTGCTGTGATGGAAAATTTGCAGCTCGCAAGAGAAATTTGTGCCACAACAGTAGGAATTGTGAATAAAAGCAGATGGACAATAATCCTGGATAGCATTTTTCTTTCATACAACCAACAGAAGTTAAACTTTCTTCAATGACAAGAGAGGCCATTTAACAATGCCAAGTTTTAAAAATAACAGACCCTGGTTATTTTTGTAGTTCAATAACTTGATGTTTACAACCGCTTAATCCATGCAAGATTTGCAATCAACTCACCTGAAAATTCTTTTTATTTGCTATTGTGTTGCACTGTTTCCTTTTCAGTTACACTGTTAATTTTAAATTTTGTACCTCTATGCTTTTCACTTGAAAACATGTCATATATTTCATAATACCACATCAAATTTTTAAATGACAGTTAAAGATACCTATATAATGTAAAATTCAATCTGTAAAACAAAATGTGAGTGATTTGAGCTCTGTTTACTTGAAGACCCTAGGAAAGAGGTATACAAAGAATGAGAGTCATAGGCTGACTGAGGCTGAAAGGGACTTCTGTAAGTCAGTTGGTCCAACTGTCTTCTCAGTCAGGGCCACCTAGAGCCAGTTACCCAGGACTTTTTAATATCTTCAGGGATGGAGATTCCAGAGCCTCTCTGGGCAATCTGTCCCAATGCTCCTTCACCCTCAGTGAAAAAGTGTCTCCTGATGTTTCTAGGGAATTGCCTGTGTTTCAGTTTGTGCCCATCGCCTCTGGCCTTGTCACCAGGCACATCTGTAAAGAGTCTGGCTCCATCTGCTGTGTGCCTTCCCTTCGGGTATTCGTACACATTAATAAGATCTGAGCCTTCGCTTCTCCAGGGTGAACAGTCACAGCTCTCTCAGACTCTCCTCAGAGGAGAGATACTCTGGTTCCTTCATCATCTCTGCATCCCTTTCCTAGGCTCTCTCCAGTATGTCCATGTTTCCTGTGTACTGGGGAGCCCAGAACTGGACGCAGCACTCCAGTGTGGCCTCAGCAGTGCAGAGGAGGAGCAGGATCACATCACATGCTGGCAATGCTCCTCCTAATGCAGCCCAGGATGCTGTTGGTTCTTTTTTTTGCCACAAAGGTACACTGCTGGCTCATGGTGAACTTGATGTCTACTAGGATCCCCAAGCCCTTTCTGTGAAGCTGCTTTCCAGCTGTGCAGCCTCCAGATTGTACAGGTGGTGTCTGGGTCTGTTCCTCCCCTGATGATGTTGAACTTCTCCTTGTTGAACTTCATGGAGTTAAACACCACAAAATACACCACGAGACAAAATACATTTTGTTAATTCCTGTTCAGAAGACCTCCCAAAGCAGTCAGAGTACTTTCACATACTGTTATCTCCCTGCTGAAGGTTACTCATTCAACCAGACAGGAATCATACAGCACACTCCTGCTGTGAATACAGGAATAGAAAATGTGACACATGGCCTGTTTTTGTATCAAGTTCTGAAGATACTGCATTTTCCTTTCCAAAAATGAGACATGTTCCATTCATGGCTTGATCATGCATTCTGATTTCCTATTATGCTAATACAAGTAAGTCTACTAAAGGAGAGACAGTGGTGATTATTCACCATAGCAGTAGGCATTGTAAACACTTGCAAGTTGTGCAGAATCTGTAGAAATCGAGATAAAATCTCAGTATCCCAAAGTAAGGAGCAAGTTAAAATAAAAAGGAACCATGGTCAAAGGTATAATGCCATGCAAAGATGCTGACAAGTCTGAGCTCAGCTGAAAAGATCGCAGCCAACTTAGTACTTGGCATGGATCTGGCAATAATAAAGTAAAATCGTTATTCAAAGCTACAGTGCATATGCACAGTGAGTGTATTTCTACTGACACAATCTGTCTCATTTTGAAGAAGCCAGAAATTTGATGGAAAAGACATGTGAAAATCTATGCCAGAAAGGTACGCCATGATCAACAAAGTCTTCCTACTTGGAATCCCCTGATTCTGTCCTGCCAGGAGACTTTCATAATTGCTGCAGGCAGCTTCACACAAAACATGAGTGTGAAAGCAGAAGCTATTCCTTTCTGCAGACATGTAGGGAAACATGGTACCCATCAGAAAGTAATAACATTTTTTTATGAAAGACATAATTCAGAAAACATTGCAAAATTCTTCATCAAAATCATTTGTGCTTAAGAAATACCTGTGCTGGTTTTCTTTAAAAAGAGAAATTCCCAAATACCACAGAAGCAGAGAATTCTGTAAGCAGAAGCACTGAAAGCATCTGGTTTTAAAGACAGTCATACAGTAAATGAGTTTTCAAGTGTTTGTATAAATGTAAATCACATATAGATCCTAATTCTGATCTCCACTATATTCACGAAAATCAGGAGAAAGCCTTCCCAAGCCAATGGAGTTACATTTAATGAGGAGGTCCAATTTAAGATGAAAATACAAGTTTGATGGTGTTAAACAGCTGGTGACCATCAGGCCTGTTGAAATCAGACCACAAACTCATTAAGGCAGGAACAGCTTCTTTGTTTGTGGCTAGTGTCTCATTTCTTAATTGCAAGTGTTATTACAAAATGAGAGCAGAAAGGAAAGCTCTGATTTTTGCTAATTCAAAGCAGAACTAGAGCTACATCAGTTTGTTAGGGCTGGAAGCTGAATTTTGACATGTGCAAACAACAGAAACCCTATTACACTGTCAAGCACTAGAAAGTCAAATCACGTTTGACTTTGCTGTGGTCACACACTCTGTTCAATACTAATATTTTATGCAACTTCTTGCTTTTAGAAACAGAATTAGTTGTTCATGTTTCTCTACACAGAGTTCAATGAAGATTCGAAATGTCTTGATGAAAACAGAAAAGAAGAACACCAGTGTCGGAAAAAAAAGTACTTCTGAAAATGTTGGCTCAGGCAAAATTAAATATTCCGCTTACTTCAGCCTGCCTCATAGTGATCTGTTTCCCCGGTTTTGTTTGTCATATTCTCTAAATATTATCAACTAAGTCTGATAGTTCCTGTGTGCCAAAACAACACATTGAATTTTGAAAAGAGTGTAGTAAAAGGCTAGAGAATAATACAATATTAATACTCAATTAATTTCTATAATAGACACTGGGAGGAAAAAGTAAAAAGAGAAAAAAACTAGGATCAGACACTGCTTTCAAGAAACTGCATTTAATGACTCACCTGTAAAGACCCTTCTCACTGAAGAAAGAAAAAGACTTTCTCTTTATATTAATGGCAATAAGTGAGGGTCTTCAGTCACCTACAGATGCTGCAAGCTGAAAAGATGTTTATCCTTGAGGACTACTATGGATATAATGAGAACAATTATTTTATTTTATTTTCTTCACTGTTATTTGGTGCTAGAAATAGAAAGATACTCTCAATAGCAGCAAAGAGCTTTAGTCAGCCACTAGAACACCCAAACGTGTAATAAAGATAATTTTTTTCTCTGGCATCCTGTGGAGGTAATATTAAGAACTTGGATCATGACCCCATGCAGTGCTACAGGATGGGAAAAGAGTGGCTGGAAAGCTGCCCAGCAGGAAAAGACCTGGGGGTGCCAACTGAGAGCCAGATGGATATTGGCAGTGTGCCCAGGTGGCAAAGGCAGCCAAGGGTATCCTGTCTCATACAGCAAAAGTGTGGCCAACTCTCAGAGACTGAAACGGTTAATGATTTATGCATTCTAGGAGACTTCTGCAGGCTTTTGACTTTCACATTGTGCCTCTGATGGGCAACTGGGCCCATTCCCCCCCTCCAGTGCAGAAGATGTCAAGCCCCAAAAAGGCGGGAAGACCAGACCCTCCACATGAACACCGTGCCGAAACGTTGGGGGTTTTGTTGCTATGCCCCTCAACTTTGCCAAAAGGCAGGAAAAATGTTGATGGTTCATGGCAGGCCGGGGACACCACTCTATGAAAACAGCTCCCCACCTTGGGGGAGGTGCAAAAAAAGCATGCTGAGGATATAGATTTTGACTGGTGACTTTGGGGGTTTGGGGAGTTTTTTTTTCCTTCTCCCCCCACCGCCTGCGAATCAAGACCATTGCTTTCAGGATTGCCAGATCGCATCGCTGGATCCAGTGGGCGGTGACTATATCTTTTTCTTTGCTCTCCCTTACTCTTACCCTGTCTTTCTCTCCCCTATGCATTTTTCTCCCCCCCCAAAAGGTTCGCCTTGTTATATGACAGCACCCAAAATGCTACAAAATTGTTAAAATAAATTTTGTCAATATATGTTTTCAGACACCGATTATTTAGTGTCATTTCACTTTAATCCACCCTAAGGGAATTATTGATAAAAACCTGAGTTACCGCCCTTCCCCTTTTCCTGGGGCAGGTCATAACACCAACAGAACCAGGGCCGTGACCATCCTCCTGTACTTGGTACTGGTGAGGCCACATCTTGAGTCCTGTGTCCAGTTCTGGGCCCCTAACCACAAGAAAGACATTGAGGAACTGTGGTGTGTCCAGAGAAAGGCAACAGAGCTGCTAGAAGGTCTGGAGCACAAGTCTTATGAGGAGAGGCTGAGGGAGCTGGGGTTGTTTAGCCTGGAGAAAAGGAGGCTCAGGGAAACCTTATTACTCTCTAAAACTACCTCAAAAGTGCTGGAAGCAAGTTGGGTGTCAGTCTCTTCTCCGAGGTAATAAGCAATAGGAAGAGAGGAAATGGCCTCAAGTTGCACCAGGGAAGGTTTGGAATGGATATTACAAAAAAAATTCTTCAGCAATAGGGTCGCCAAGCACTGGAACAGGCTGCCCAGGGAAGTGGTGGAATCACTGTCCTTGGAGGTATTTAAAAGATGTGCAGACATAGCGGTTGGGGACACAGTTTAGTGGTAGAGTTGGTACATTAGGTTTACAGATGGACTTAAGGTCCAACCTAAAAGGTGTTTCTCAACCTAAAGGATTTTAGGATTTTATGATTTATGATTCATATGATTCTAAAGAACAACAGAGGTCCTAACATAGGAACATGTTGTTTTATGTTATACTCCTCTGAGCAGTATGGTTAGGAATTGTCTCCAAGAAAGATCCAAAGGACAATTAGGGAATAAATCCACTATGGTCATGAAAGGCATCTTGCCTCAGCTCATCTGGCACATTGCGGCAGAGGATCAAGATATCTGCTTTCAGAACAGAAACAAACCAGTACTTCTTAAAATGAATTACTGAGTGAATAGATTATTTTCTTTGCCTTACTGTGCTTTTCTTCCTAAATATGAGATTCAAATTTTCAAATATACTTTAAAATCCCCCATAACACTAGATTAAAAATTCCCCTTTCTCTTGGAAGAGTATGTAGATTCATGTTCAGAATATCACCTCATTTGTAGGCAAGACAGCTGCTAGTTCACTGGGATGCAAATTTAAACCCACTTCTTGTTCCTATACACACCATTTAAGTTTTCTTTGTGACTTGGAGGTGCACATAACAGGCAACGGGTCAATTCCTAGTCCCATCCAATCAGATATAAAAGTCAGCAAACTCACATGAAGTCAAGGCAGGCAGAATAACACACAAGAGAAGCCTGGTCTTTTAGGCAGGAGCACTAATCTGCCTGCAAAACAGCCTTGCACACTTTTTCTTTTGCCTTTCAACTGGTTTGTGTACGGCTGTGACAGCTATTTACCATTCCTGCCACTGCTTATCTTCCGGGCAAAGTGTTGTTGGTACAAAGAATCTCTGCCCTCTTCCACCTTCACCATTTCCAACTGTGGACTTCCAGCCACTCCACTGTATTCAGCTGGTTCCTTGGCAAACTCCCCTTCCCCTTAGAAGTGGTGTCCCAAAGACTAAGTCGTGATTTGCATTTGACAAACATTCCTGTGTTAAAAGAAGTTGCAGGGTGTTTGCAACTGAGGGCAACTTGCATTTGGAACCAATGACTACACAGCTTCAGACACAGATTTAACTTTGTGTGTGTTAAAAGCCCTTGAAGCTAACCCCAGAACAATTATCAGCATTTGTAATGGTGATTTCTGACATGCCATTGGGGATTGCTTCATAATCAGAAAGAACAGAACCACAAAAGTAAAAGTCCTACCAGAAAAGGAGTAGACTAAACTAGACAGATGGTTAATACTAACTGAAAAGACATCCAGATTTGTGATTTTCTTTTTTCTTAACAGCAGTATCAACAAACAAATCGAGAAAGTTCATAATATTTCTTCAATTGACTGTTCAAACACTTAGTCTCTTTGTATTCCTTAGGTGATCTGTCAGCACCATCAGGTTCATCTCCTATACAGACAGGGCACGTGAGGATAGATGGAGATCTCATCCTGTTCCAAAGACCTTTTAGTGGAAAATTGTGCACAAAACCCAAAGGCATAGTGTGCACCCTGGCATGCAGTATCACTGTAACATTGTGCTACTGATGCATTTTGCCTCTCCTAGCACAGGGCATGCTGTGCCCTCCTAGTACTGTGCATGGTGAGAGAAATCACACATGTTGCAACATGTGTTTGTGCTGCCTCTTTGTAAACATCCATGCATTGAAACACCCAGCCAGATCTGCCCAAGTTTCCCTTGCCCCACCTCAGAGTACACCATGTACAGAGTACGTACATGTGCATCCTGAGTGATGAACCATAGGAAAAGGTCCTTCAGCAAGGCAGGCATTACAATAAGCTGTCTACTTACTCCCACATACTCTCTAATGGTAAAGAAAATGATGTCAAGCAAGTTCATCTATGTGTTTTTGTTTCTCCCATACTAGCACGCTCTGTAACTAGGTCCCCAAGTGGTTTTTTTTCTTCTTGGTGCTCAAGTTTCCATACAAAACGTAAAATTTGTGGCCACTAGGCTATTATCTTCAAGGCTGGGAGCCATGTGTCTTTCTTCCTGGGTGGCTTCCACAGTAGGATACTATAATCAGGATCAATTATGGATTTATTTCTTAAAAAGAACAGCCACTTCTCATGGTTCACTCTGCCTTTTTGGACAGTGATTGAGACCATTCAGACTCCTGTGTCCCAAACAGAAGAGAAATTCTCGTAATAAATAGGAGAAGATTTAGCAGACAGGATTTATTGGAAATGATTCTTCCTGCATATAGTAGGTCACAACATAGGCCAAATATACCATTATAAAGTTACTACTAGGCCATGAGAAACTAGGGCAATTTCTGCAAAAATATTCTGTAACATTTGAAGGTAACACTTAACATTAGACAAAAGAAGTACATAGATGAACCAAAGAAGGAAAACGGAGAAAACCCTAGCTTTTTCATACATGAAGCTTTGTCTGTGCAACAAATGGAAATGCAGGCTCCTACAGTCCATACCAGAAGATGCAGCTTCATCAAACACTGCTTTGCTGGAGCCACACAGCCTTCTCTGTGAAACAGCCCCATGTGACCATCAAGCGCTGAGAGAGTGGAGCTGACAGTGGCCAGCATCAGCTGGGAAGGGGGGCATCCTGTGGGCCCATGGCCCAGGAGACGGAGGAGTTCCTCCTGCTGTTTCCTAAACAAAACCTGAATTATCAATATGCACAAAAAACCAGGTCCACGTTAAGAGCCCTTGGCTGTAAGAACACCTCAACCATGTAAATAATGGCTCCAGCAAAACAAAGGCAGCCAGGCTACAACATTTCTTTTTTTTCTACTTAGGTGCAGATCTCATTGGCTCTGCTCTGTTTTACATGCCAATAAGGGTACAATGCCAGTGTAACTGCAGTATGCCTTCCTGCAGCCCATGCTGCTGCACTGCAGCCCAGCCTGGGCCCACGCAAAAGCCTGCAAAGCTCTCTGTGCATGGAGCAGCAGAAAATGGTGTCTCCTAAGCCAGCATCTCGAGAGACCCATCAGGGCCCAGCTGAGCCAGCAGTCTTGGTAGTCACCAGGAGAGAGATTCCAGCCCTACTACACTAATTCACACAGCTGTTTAGGATATCAGATATCCATATTTTGAAAGTTTTATTTGTCATTATTGCCAGATGTCAAAGGAATTATTAACCTAGATGCGAGCGGTATCTGAGATGCCTGCAGCAAGGTTATGGTGACCCATGTAAAAAAATCTAAGTTCACATTCCTGTGGTCTAGGACTTCAGATTAGTCCTATTAGCAGATAATTCATACATTCAGGAAGTCTTTATATGTTTCTAATTGTATTTGAAACTCCAGCTAACAAGACCATATCTACAAGACCTTGAAAATGTCACGCATGACCCAGTAAACCATCAGAACAATGAAAAGGCCTTTACAGACATATCACACTTCAGGCTGAAGAAATATGTTTAAAGCTTCTTACTTTGTTCTAGTTTCCCCAGCAAGCTAAAAACTGTTCTTCAGTTGTTTTAGAAAGAGGTCACTGAAGTAACAACCACTTTCCTTCAACTCATCTTGAACTAGGGGGAAAAGAAATGAGGAAACAAAAGATCTTTCACTACTGTTATGATTTGGTCTGCACTTTTAGTACTGTGTAACAGAAGTGTGACTTGATAACTCCAGTATATCCCTTTGAGAGAATGGGCTTCCTATTTTAAAGCACAATTCTTTCTAGAGTAAAAACTAAGTAAGAGGATGGGGATTTGCTATACCCAAGATTCCCATTGCAAAAACTCTCCTCACAAAGAAAACATTTTGCTATCTACTTAGCTCATACACCTTCATGGGTGCTCTGTTTTGTGTGCCATTGCCACAAGTTTTTATTTGCAGTTATTGCTGAAATGTGAAACAGGAACAGTCCAGTGGAACAGAACAGAGTGGGGAGAATGGTCACAGAGATGGCTTTGAGACCTTCTCTCTGTCTACATCTTCTCTGTAAGAGCTGTTCCTGCATGGGCTGTCAGCGTAACCAGGGCTCAAGAATGTACAGGGATACAAGTCCCTCTCTGCTGGTTGCAAAGAGTAAGGAACAGAGTACAAGATACAATAACAGTTCTAGTCTGAAACATGTTTCATGTTATCTTAGCTATATTTAGATTGGTTTAAATGCCATTACTATCTCCTAGTTTAATAGCACTTGTTCCATCTGCTCATGTTCATTAGCATAAGAGAGCAAAATAAATGTCAAAACAGATTAGGATTACTTGTTCCTACAGTTTAAATAAATAACCTGTCATATTTTCGGGGGGTGTTGTGGAAAAAGCTCTCAGTCACATGGTGTGATTCTTGGGGCTGTCCTGTGCAGGGCCATGAGTTGGACTTCGATGATCCCAGTGGGTTCCTTCTAACTCAGGAATCTTCTATGATTAATTCTATGAGTATTTACTTGTAACATTTTTTCCACTCTTCTAACTTGAAAAAAAAAAAAGTAAAATACATAACATATAGGCCTAAAATGAGATTTTGGCCCTGCTTCTTAAATCAAACTTCTCCTTCACATGAGAATAAATTGGATAAAATAGTAACTTCTCAACAGTGTTTTCATCACTTGTGTATAGGAAGAGAGAGTTAAATTTTAGTTAATGCTTCCAATTTTAGCAATCCACTTCCTTTTTGCACTTACTTGGTCTCTTTTAAAAGTTCTCCTCCTCTCTTAAACACCTCCAACTTCAATAACTATGCTCTTTGGACTTTTTCTGAGCTGAAGCACAAAAATTCTTTGATTTCATTCTGGAGTCACTGAAAATTTACAGACAATGGTAAGCATTCTCTCATATTTTTGCTTTTAAATCTCTGCAAGTTTGGTGCTGGGGAAGAAGGAGGAAAGCAAAAAGAGTGAGCAAGAGCAGCAGAAGTACTGAAAATTTAAAATAGCGACAGTAGTAAATTTTACTTTTTTTTTTTTTGAGTGTCCAAATGATAGTTGAAATTAATTTTCCTTTTGCAATTTCTCCATCATCAAAATAAAAAATCAAGTCACAATCGTTATTTTTCTCACAGCAATAGCCAAAATCAACACCATCACTCTATTCTGAGGTACATGGGAAAGCAATATCTTGGAGAAAGAAACAAGCATCATTAGAACAATGTGTACTGTAGTGGGTTGACCCTGGCCAGATCCCAGGTACCCACTAAAACCACTCTCTCACTCTCCCTCTGCAACTGGACAGAGGAGAGAAAAAAAACAGCTAAGGATTCATGAGTTGAGATAACAGCCGGGAGAGATCAGATACTGATTACCTTCACGGGCAAAACAGACTCAAATTGGGGATAGTACTTAAATTTATTACTAACAGGATAAGAGCCAAAGAGTGAGAAAAAAAAACCAATCTTAAAAACACCTTCCTCCCCCTTCCATGTTCTCCCTCCTCCCCCCCAGCGGTGCAGGGGGACAGGGAATGGGGGTTGTGGTCAGTTGTTGTTTCTGTCACTGCTCAGGGACAGGAGTCCTTCCCCTGCTCCCGTGGGGTCCCTCCCACGGGAGACAGTCCTTGATGGACCTCTGGCATGAGTCCATCTCTAGGGCACCAGTTCTTCCCAAACTGCTGTTCCCTGGGTCACTCCTCCAGTCCTTCACAAATGAGCTGTACCAGTGTGGGTCCCCCACAGGGGCCAAAAGTCCTACCTGCTCCAGTGTGGGCTTCCCTCTCCATGGGCTGCAGGTCTCCAGCAGGACCCTGCTCCATCTTGGGCCTCACACGGGGTGACAGCCTCCTTCACACATCCACCTGCTCCAGCACGGGTTCCTCCATGGGCTGCAGGTGGGTCTCTGCACCCCAATGGTCCTCCATGGGCTGCAGGGGCACAGCTGCTCCACCATGGTCTGCACCACGGGCTGCAGGGCCTCAGCTCTGGCACCTGGAGATGCTGCTGCCCCTCTTTCTGCACTGACCTTGGTGTCTACCTTGTTGTTCCTGTGTTCTCTCATCACTCTTCCCTGGCTGGAATTCTTTCTGTGCCACAACCCTCTGTTCTTAAATATGTTATCACAGAGGTGTTACTGTTACTCCTAATTGACTTGGCCTTGGCCTTGGCCAGTGGCAGGAAGTCTGTCCTGGAGAAGGCTGGCATTGGCTCCATGGGACAGGGGAAGCTTCTAGTGGCTTCTAAGAGAAGCCACCCCTGTAGACCCCCACCACTACCAAAAGCCAGTCACAGAAACCCAGTACATGTACTTAGCATGAAATGCCTCAATGTGTGTGAGGAGCACACTAGTGTAGATGCATATAAGAGACAACCCCTGCAAGCACTGATTTATTTGGTACAGCAGACCTCCCCAATAAATATCACAATATGAAAGGGTTTTTGGGTTTTTTTTGGTTGGTTGGTTGGTTTTTTTTTTTTGGTTGGTTGGTTTGGTTTGGTTTGGTTTTGGAGGTGTTTTTTAGATTGTGGGAGGCTTAACATGGTTATCACCAGATATTTGCGTTTTTTATGTCCAAGGTAGAATAGAACAGCATGTATTGGAACACACTAAAAAAAACTCAAATTTGAGTTGTACTGGCATGAACAACTGCAAAAAATTACACTGTCTGTTTCTTAGGAATATACGTTCTTAGGCTCCTCCAGTAAAGCAGGAGGCCTAATGTAAGGCCATCAAATTCACGTGGAATCTGCTGCCTGACACAGAAGTCTAATAACTCTGATTCTTCTAATTTTGCTCCATAGACTTTGACTTCTGGACAGGCACAGTAGAATAGAAGACATGAATCTGAATATGCATATGTGGGTCTCTCTCACACTCATAACTATCCTGTTACCAGCTTTGCATTCTCCATTCATTACCAACAGCCTTCTTTGCCACCCTATTTTGTCCCCCCCTCAACTAAAAAATAAGGTTTTCTCACAGAAGAGTAGGGACAAAGATAGGTACAGGATCAGACAGGGTCTAATGCAGACACTCCTTGGTGCAGGATCTGGCAATTTAATTTGTTAAATTTCATCCCATTAATCACGGCCCAATGCTCCAACCTATACAGATGTCTCTGCAAGGCCTATTGTCCTTCAAAAGAGTCAACAGCACCTCCCAGTTTGGTATCATCAACAAATTTGCTAATGATGCCTTCCACTCCTACATCCAGATTGTTGATAAATACATTGAACAGAACTGGCCTCAGAGCTGAACCCTGAGGAACAGCACTGGTGACCTGACACCACCCACATGTAGCCCTGTTCACTCAACCCTTTGACCTCTGCTCTTCAGCCCCTCTTCAGCTCTACCCCTTTTAGGCTAGGATGCTGTAGGTAGACAGCAAACACTAAAGAAACTGTAAGACTGGAAAAACTAGAAGTTTGCTAGGTTCTTTGGTATCACAATAATGTTCTGCTTCCATCAGATAAAACTATGAAATATTTCAGGAAATTCAATGACAATCAATCTCTTTAACTAATAGTTACTATAATTTATCAGCTTTAACATTGCTTAATTTTCATACATATTATATGCTAATTTATTATACCAGTTTTTACCCTAAGTGATTTATTGCCATTAATAAAACTGAAAGAGCAATAAACTAATATTCTGGCAAGAATATACAGAAGTGATTAAGCTTTAAATACATGAAAGAGCAATTAAACCTACGATGTAACAATGGTAGGAAATCTGCAACTACAGTACCTTTAGCAACTGGCTCTTCAATGACAATCTAGAGGAAGACTAAAATAATTATATCCTATCTTGTGCAACATTCCCTCAAAAGTTGCACTCTATTTTTACCTCTCAACCTGATTTTCAATGAAGACATACAAAAAAGATGAGCCTGTTAAATAAAATTCACACTTCTGCTGAAACCAAACATACCAAACAAGTGAAGACACATTTACTTTATGATCTTTTACAGTCTTTCCCAAACTTCTGCTGATTTCCCTGTTTCACAGATGCTAATTATGAGTTTCTTTTGCTCCTAGAGGAATAATAGCCTTCAGCTCTCTCCCTCATGACACCATGTTACAGAAATTTTCTTTTCGTTTAACCTTTTTTCATTGAAATCTGTCTAGTTGATGAATATAATTAGCAACTTAGTTTCACCATCTAAACCTACAGTCACATAAAGAAGGAATGCCTACCCCAGAAGTAGCACAATCATCAACAGGCCTAAACAGATGCTGAAAGCACATCCCAAGTACCATTTAAAATTATTTTAGCCAGGAATTTGTTACTTCTTTATTAGATTTCATGTGTCTGAAAACTTTCTTTTGACACCCTAATATATTAAGTAATCCTCTACAAGTTAACTTCTACTCTTCTAAATCTCCTATTAGTAAAATTATCTCAAGAAAGTACTCACATGTTGAAAAGTTTGTGTATTTTTTCTGCTAAATTACCTGGTCTAACTAGTATACCTTGTCTCCTATCTGTCCCTACAGCACCGCAGCTAAAAACAATATTATCATTAAAAGAGCAATCCGTCTCTTAAATATACTATTTTTGCAGCTATGACACTCTTCAGCTACGAGTTCCTGAAATTAATATAAAAGATTTTTAAAGGCACTTGTCATGACTTAAAACTGATCCTGTTGAAGACTTAGGGTTTAGTCTGGGACAGGGCAACTTTGGTTCTGTGTTTAGATTGGGAAACAAGAGGCTGGAGAGAAGTGTTGTGGAAAGGGACCTGGGAGACCTGGTCAATGGCAAATTGTACACAAGTCAGCAGTGCCCTGGCAGCCAGGAAGGCCAACCATGACCTGTGGGGCATCAGGTAAAGCATCATCAGCCAGTCAAGGGAGGGCATTGTCCTGCTCTGCTCTGCACTGGAGCAGCCTCACCTTGAATATTGTGTGCAGTTTTGGGCACTGGAATATGAGATATAAAGCTATTGGAGAGTGTCCAAAGGAGGGCAATGAAGATGGTGAAGGGCCTTGAGAAGAAGCCGTATGAGGAACAGCTGAGGTTACTTGGTGTGTTCAGCCTGGAGAAGAGGAGACTGAGGGGAGACCTCATTGCAGTCCACAACTTCCTCGTGAGGGAAGAGGAGGGGCAGGCACTGATCTTTCTCTGCGGTGACCAGTGACAAGACCCGAGGGAATGGCCTGAACTTGTGTCAGGGGAGGTTTAGGTTGGATATCAGGAAAGGGTTTTTCATCCAGAGAATGGTTAAGCACTGGAACAAGTTCCCCAGAGAAGTGGTCACAGCACCAAGCCTGACAGAGTTCAAGAAGTGTTTGGACAATGATCTCAGGCACGTGGGTGTCCTGTGCAGGGCCAGGAGTTGGATGCTATGATCCTGAGGGGCTCCTTCCAACTCAGCATCTTATATAATTCTATGATTTATTGGAAAGCCATTGATTTTAAGGGAAGAAATACAATGCCAGAACTAAAACCCTCCAGATACCTCGGTCTTTTGACCTAACTCCTATTGAAATTGAATGCCTAGGCAAGAGTTGGGCAGGTAGTAACTTTCAGGTCTACCTGGTTAGTTACACTCTTTTTTCCTGCTGCTCTATGTTGCTGCTGAGCAAAAAGTATGTAAGATCTGTCTCTCATTCATCTTTTTACGAGAGAATATTTTGCAAGAACAGAATCATCAGTTGTCTCTCCTGGTGTGTTTGTTTTGTCACAATGAATGGTAGTTCTGCTACTAGGATGCTCCAATAGGATTAGGAGCATCTTAAGTGCCTGTCATGTACTTGACATACACAATAGGCATGATGTAGACTCACTTTTACACTTAAAACAATTTATCTTTTTCTATACTGTTTGCAAAGCAGACTAAGACCAGCTTAAAACCTGACAAAATTATAGGAGAAACAGGATAAAGCCCTGAAAATACAGCCTTTACCAAGTGAGTCTAATGCAAACGTAACACAAGAAGAGCCATTTATGAAAATAAGAAAGGCTTATTACATCAGCCTCCAAAACAGTCTCTGCAAAATCCAAAATCTGAGTCCAGATGTAGCTTTGCTTCCATGCCAAATACAACCCTTGTTTTCTGTTTTCTCCAATTTCTGGATCCACCTTCAAATAAAAAGGAAAAAAGGAACATATAATTCTTACCTGTAGGCAAGAGTTTATTTTCCAGGTATGCCCATAGCAAATACATGACAGTTAACATTCTTTGGTTTCCTGAGATGGTAATTTCTTCTCAAAAAGCACCTAGAGGTATACAAGAGTTCAATATCTCTCCATGTTAGCTTACCAAGACTTAGTTTCTTCTACAACTAGAGGAAACTATTATTCTGCAACTACTATAGAGTAATAGTTGCAAACTTGTTGTAAATGCTTTATTTAGACTCCAGGTATTTGTCAACAGAAGCTATTTACACACCTCTTGCTGATATATGAAAATTACTGGATAGTTCAAACACTATCAGTTTTGATCATTTACAGAAACAGCAAAAGAAGTATGCAAGTAAGTAAGGATGCAGTAGAAGGTGTTCCATCTATTATTATGTGGGTTGTTGGTTCTTTTTCCTCAGTAACAAACTGTTTTAGTAACAGAGCTAGCTCTAAGAGACAGTAAATATCATGTGAAAGATATATGCCATGCACAGATTTACTAAATATGACTACCGCTATGACTAATTCAACTATAAGAAATACCAAACAAATAATACAAATAAGATGTTTAAAATTAAATGTTACTCTGGGTTTTTCTAGGTTCATAAGCAATGGAAGAAAATAAGTAATACATGGAGTATTTTTGATGGTAACTGGACAGACAAAATACAGGAGCAGGAAAGACTAAAAGTCTTCCACTTGAAGTGTTATGCAGCTTTTGTGGAAACTTAATCCAATTAAGGTTTCATGTTCAGAACAGCTCCAGTGATTTGGTATAATCACATTTATAGTTCTCAATGTTTCACTTAAGTGCATTGCTGCATGGTGGCTTCATATAAAAAGTTCTGGAAAGTATTGAAAGAAAAAGAAGAAAAGAACACAGACTGCTTTTACATCTTCAGATATATAAATAATAAGGTTAGGTTCTACCTTATTCAATGGCAGAATCATTTACCTTCCTTCAGGTTTCAAATGCAGGGAAAGAAACCAAATAAGGTTTATATGAAATAAATATATAAAAAATATTTATACAAAAATCCCCCAATAAAACCTACAATTTGTAACTCAAAAGTGGTCAGTTTTAGGAATGGGGGCTAAAGTTACTTTAGTTCCATAGAACTGAGCTTAAGCCATCTGCATATTAAAAACTAAAAGCACAGAGAAAATATCTTCCTAAAATGGCCTGAAAAGATTCTATTTACTGGTTGCAAGACAAGAAAGATTTTACTGTTTATCACCTTGACTCAACACTTAGGAATCTCCATTTGGTTCTGAGATGAGACAGTGGAAAAAAAAAAAAGGCAAAATTATCTGGCTTTGGTAACACAGCTGGTTCCACAATGTTATACTGACTACAGCTCTAAAGCAAAAAAAAAAAAAACCAAACAAAAAACAGAAAGAAGCAAAAAACCAAAACAAACACTGAGAGATTAAAAGAAGCAAAAGCAAGAAGACTACGTAATTTCCAAAAAAATGCATTTTGAAAATTCTTTCCTAATAAGCCAAGAATTGTGGCTGTCTGGAGCTGGAGAAACATAACAAGACACGTTCTTGCCAGCTTTTACAGCTGGATGGGGTAATGTATACTCCAGACTCAGGGGTATGCATCTAGGTAATGGTCCATTTAGGTAACAGTGACAAGTTTTGTATTTTCTACAGTTTTCTGAAGTTTTTTAATGATCACGACAAGTTTGACCACCTTCTCATTAAAAAGAACCTGAAACTTTGACAGCAGTCAAATAAGAACAAATTTTATGTTTGCAGATCGTCAACTAATATAAATCACTGTATCTCTGTTGGCCTCAATGAAATTACTTGCAAGGCATTTGAAGACACTCTACCATATCAATATGTCCTAACAGTTTTAAGACATAGTTGTCAATACTCTCATCAGATATACATTCCTCAGATTTAACCTAATGGTCTAAATATAGTTGTCAAAGGAATCTTAAACTTGCCTTTGTTTACCTCTTTGCTTCTAACACGTATTTACCACTCTCCATTTAATCAGAACAAACTGCTTTACCCAATAGTATGCAACAGCCTGTATGTTTTCAGCCCTATCAGCCCTTTTTTAAGTCTTGTATTTTAAGTGTATTTCCAAAAGATGCCTGAAAACTGTTCTCCGACATTCGTCTTCTGAAAAATGCCAAAACTGGAGGACAAATGGGACACAGTTCTTAATTCACTCAACATTTCAACTGCCCAGGGATCCACTGGTCACTCATGTCTTCATTCACATGGGAAACAATGTATCACACTCATTACAGCATGCGCTTCCCTGCATAAAATATCTCTGAACAATACTAGGCCTGATTTTAATTTCTGTTTCCCAGTCAAAAAGACAACGTAGTTGATGAGCTGTGTGGAAACGGGCTGTCCATGCAAAATTTACCACAAACACTCAGTTAAAGTCCTAAGGGACTGTGGGTCCTATGCTGCTCTTTTTCTATAGCTCAATGTCAGATTTATTATCCACTTCTACTTACTTGGAAATCAATCACTACACATAATTGATTTAACAGAATTAAGCTAAGATTTCTATGCTTGTGGGAAAGCATGTGGTGATGAGTCTGTTTCACTAACTACAGACTTTTGGTACGTACACCTTGTACTGCAACAAAATCTCCCCTCTAACTCATATTAGGATGGTGATAAACTATGAATTTATTTTTTGAGAGTTGTCTGTATATCCTAATTTATCAGAGGCAAATTAGCAGGACAATCTCTTGGAAGATGGTGTGCATTTTTAGAAACCAAATATAGTGTTCTTTGGTAGGGAAATCATATTTGGATGCAATGTCAAAATAAATTTAAGCAATTATACTAACTAGTTATTTTTGTCTAGATTTCTTTAAGTATGTATTACTCAGGGGTGACAGGGGTGGGAAGGACAGAAAGAGTGAGAACAAAGTAAAATGTGACAGGTAAGACACCAATATGGCATCAGGCATAATAATTGTTCAGTGTAGGCACCTGATCTATGCAAAAAAGGAGTTCAACACAAAATCCTACCAAAATTGAGTAAGTTGACGTATGTGTTTTAGAGTGAGAACCATCTAAATGACTCATTTGGCAAGAGATGTATACATATTAAACAAAAGGCCAGTACCTTACAGTGGTACCTTAAACCTTACATTACCTACATCAGTGATACCACAAAGCTACAGATCTGCATAAAATCAGTCTTGTGGGTAAATAGCACTGGCACAAACAGTGCCTCTGCACTGCAGAGCAGGCTACACCCCATTATGATACAATGCTTAAAATGATATTTCTGGATTTGGGGAGTCGAACAAAACGCCAGAAAATAATCCTAAAGTATAACTAATTACTTCTCAGGAGTTTAGATACATGCATATTTTCCATCAAAAGTTAAAAGGATCCAGCATGTAAAATGTCCCAAAATAGGTTAGAAATCCTTGGTTTCCTACCAGAAGTTAAACAGTCTCCATCATTTAGTGTTCTTTATTTCAAAGTCATTATTGTGCTAGTAGGCTTACAGACAGTAACATTTATTTTTCTTATGGCTATATTTTATTTTTATTATAGATATATTTTTATACTGTCACAGTAGTATATATTACATGTTCTTTTACATCTAGACTAGCAGAAGTTTTTGCCAGTATGTGTATATAGTCATACCTAAGTATTATATTGTGCAATCAATATATTTGCAAACAGCATGCTGACAGGTCTTCACCTAAATGACAATGGTTTCAAGGCAAAGAAAAAAAATAAACCACACCTTTATTTGTAAAATCCAATACAGAGTACTACTAAGTCGTCTCTGCCAAGAGTTGCACCAGAACATCTGATTGCTGACATCCAGTTGTGAAGTTTGGTGAGGTCAGCTATATCTGCACCAAAAGATCAAAGGACAGAAAAAAGGAGCAAAATACATACAAAGGCTCTCCCTCTGCAAGCTACATCACGTTCTCTAGCATATGACTTTTCATTTAAACAGCCTTTCTTTATTTTATCTATGCTTTTCGAGCATAAATATCTAAGTTTGGAAGTCAACATCTTTTTACTGCTTTTTTTCCAGTCCTGGAAGGGAAACTTAACGTACTAACAACCAAGCACAGAATAAAAAGCAGTTCTGACCTACACTGGCTGAAGTTTGTTACAATCTTCCCAAACTTTTTCTTCTGCTATGGACATCTTACACCATACAGATGTGTAGTGTTCTTTAACTGACATAATTAAAATTAAAATAATGAATATTTTAAAGTGATCTGGATGACAGCCTGAGAAAATGGCTTGGAGTCTAAAACACATTCTGTCAGTTTCCTGAAAATCAATCACTATTAGTTTGAGATTCCAGACTTACTGCATTCCATCTGGTATGAACAAATGTTTAAATAGTACACAATTAATGACAGAAAACTGATATGAATTAAACCGTTTTACAGGAATTCGTTAGAGGTTGACATTATTTCCTACATTCAGGGAAAGTTGTTGCTGAAGTCTTAATAATATGTATCTGTCACAAAATATTGCTTCTCCTGCCTTCTACAGCCAAAAAGGGTACAAAAATCAGCAAAACAAATTAAGAAGTGCCACCTTCACCATGCATTATCTCGCTTATTATTTAAATATTTATTTGTTTTTCAGCAATCCCTTTTCCCAACTGATATATACAGAAAACTTTTAGCTTAAAATAGATTAAATTTTAATCATATTTGTATCATATAGTGTCATACATATTTTCAGGCCGTATACCATTCTCATCCACATCAGGTCCCCTCCATCAGCATGTCTTTAAGTCATTGGTTAAAGGCCTGGTTGATCACGGGAAAATTCTAAATATGAAGTCCTTCAAACATTTTATTGAAGCAGCTCTTTCAGTTCATCATGCATTCATAATTTCTGCAAGAAATTATAATTTCAGAGGTCCAGTTCAGAGTTCTGTGACACACATAGAGATAAATGCTCATTATGCTACCAGTGTGCCCTTGTAGCAAAACAAAAGGTGCCAGCACATCCTGGGCTGCATTAGGAGGAGTATTGCCAGCAGGAGGAGGGATGTGATCCTGCTACTCCTCTGCACTGCTGAGGCCACACTGGAGTGCTGCGTCCAGTTCTGGGCTCCCCAGTACACAAGAGATATGGACATACCGGAGAGAGCCTAGGAAAGGGATGCAGAGATGATGAACAAAGCAAAGCATTTCTCCTCTGAGGAAAGTCTGAGAGAGATAGGACAGTTCACCCTGGAGAAGCGAAGGCTCAGATCTTATTAATGTGTACAAATACCCGAAGGGAAGGCGCACAGCAGATGGAGCCAGACTCTTTACAGATGTGCCTGGTGACAAGGCTGGAGGCATGGGCACAAACTGAAACACAGGCGAATCCCTAGAAACATCAGGAGACACTTTTTCACTGAGGGTGAATGAGCACTCAAATGGATTTTTTTTCCCACTGGATGGTTCTAGAATGTGCAGCAGTACCACAACAGCCCCTAAAATGCATACCACAGCCCACCCCTTTGTCATTCCTTGCACCTTTCTCACCTTCTCACATTAGTGTGGCTGCTGTGAGCTCACTGTTTCTGGGCCAACTCTCCACAACCACATATGGCTTCTTTACACAGGGTGCTTTTCCTTCCTAACGACTCAGCTCAATAATATGCACCAAATTCAATTGTTACCTCAAGTAAAGACCACCAGGGAACAGGGGTGGACTCAGGCCCACTCAGTATGGGATCCATCACCATTAACTAACTATTCCCGAACAAACATACAGCTCACATCAGTGGCAGTCCACAGAGAAAAACCGTCACAGGGCACATGTGGCTGGGGGGTGAGCTGGGACCCCTCCCAAGCTTCTGGGAGTCTCAACAAAGCAACCGCCAAGTGCCGAAGGCAGGGGATGGAAATCGGCACTGGTGGAAAACCGAGGTCTCTCTTCACCCCACCAAAGTAGTAGGGCAGAAGTGCAGTAAATTCCACGACACCAACACCCCCCCCCCCCCCCTCCCCCTGCTCCAGTCTAAAAGGCTCATTGCCTAATGCTCCCCACCCCACCCACCCCCCACCTGGGCCGGCCTCTCCATCATGGCTACAGGGAGATGGGGTTTCCCTTAATCAGTTCAGTGGGTGTGCGCGTTTCAATAGCACAGTCATCAAGGCCCGAGCTGGACAAACAATCAAACCTGACGCTTATCTTATCCTAGCAAAGACTGCTGGTGTGGAAAATTCACCAAAAAGAAAAAAGTAGTATGAAACTATAACAATCCATTAGTAAACAAGCCTACAATCAAAGCTACTTGGTGCAAAAAAATATGCAATAAGTGATTTTAATGTTAGGAAAGGCCCTGAGCAGTACGCTTTTATGTCTCCGTGGTTTTTTTAGGAGTAGAATTCAAACATCAATCCGTATTGTAAATTCACACAATTGTAAATTCTAGACAGCATTCTCATCAAGAGGAGTCAGCCATGGCATTTTCTTGGCACAGCCACAGAGAGAGAATCCATCTATCCATCTGCAGTCGGAGCTGCAATCCAAGGTGGGTCACGTCCCTAAAAGCACGAGGTATAAGATGCTATTTCGCCCCCTACTGTCCTGGGGCAGGCTCCGGAATCCGTACCAGTGGCGATCCTGTAATCGTCCCTTGTCTTCACGTCCAAGCATTTCCAGCAGCTACAGTTTCATTATTAAAAAGGTGTCTAATAGAACTGTACCAGCGTTTGACCCTTAATTTACTCTGCTTAGGAGATCCACAAAGTAACTCAGAAGAAAAAAACCCAGAGAGAGTCTCAGGATGCTGTTGTCTTTGAAACTGCAGCCCAGTCAACTACAGTTTCTTGGAGAAAGATTCCTATGTGAATAATCTTCTTTGCCATAACTGCATTTTCTTTCTCTCCATACTATATCCTATGAGTAAAGAGCTCTGCTTAGCCAGCATAGTTCAGAATTCTGCAATTACATGGTGTGACATGTGGGAGCACCTAGAGATCCTCAGATTATCTACAGAAATTAGTGTTGTAACAAAGTCCCCAGTCCAGAATGATGAAAAAAAAAAAGAAAATCATGGGAATTGGGAAAGCAGGAAATCCTGGCTCCTAGTTCCAGGGTATGTGCTCTACATAACTTTCAACCAGAGGAATATGAGCCTAAACAAAACAAAAACAAAGCACTTTGTGAAAACAAGAGTAAGGCATGTACGTAGAAAAATATATCAATTTATAGGTTAAAAGGGCATTCATAAACACCTAAAATTATTATCTCAGGGAACATACATACAGAAAACAACCTAAGAAAGCACTGTAACCTTTCAACAGTCACTGAAATATAACAAAATTTAACTAACAGAAATGCAAGAGGCAACATGAAACATATTTCAGCTTTAAGGCTGGTTTACTTACAAATCCAGCAAAAAACTGCGAACTTCAGCGGGTAAGAACACATTCAGTGTTTCTCTAAGGGACATCCACCTTTCTGGTTTTTTATACATATAATGACATATGACTGAGCACTTTTCTCCAGTCCTTTTTTTTTTCCTGAAGGAGAACATACAGAAGGGTCCACCAGGCCTTCTTGGGGGAAGGGGGTTGGAGGTATCAATGAAGCAGATGATGATGATGACATTGCAAGCCTTCAGATAAGAGACAATTCAGTCATGCACAGTTAATGCCTTGTGAAACAACTTGTTTCGGAATAATGTATTAATTTCTAAACGACAATCAAACGCAGGAGTTAGGATTCAGAATTACAATCGCCTCTCCGCATTCAGCCTTGAAGACAAGCGCTCCCATCTCTCTTCGGAGTCAAGGAAGGTTATACACACCTGCTTATCATTTAAAGATACGTGGTTTAGCGCCTAGCGCGACTGTTAAAATAACAGAAGCCCAAGCCGACAAAATGACGTGTACACTGCCAGCCCCCGCCCCTGCCCGCGTCCCGCCCGGCGCTCCCCACAGTTCGCGCTGCCCCGGAAGCGTTCGCCGGCTGCCGGGGCCTGCGGGAACATGGCCGAGTCGCCGGAGGAGGTGGCGGTGCTGGTGCAGCGGGTCGTGAAGGACATTCGCAACGCCTTCCAGCGCAACCCGCACATGTGAGTGCGGCCGGGCCCGGGCCGGGCGGGAGGAAGGGAGGGAGCGCTGCCCGCCCTCCGCCCCGTGCTCGCCCCGTGGTCGCGGGCGGGCGGGCGGGGTGCGGGTCCCGCCGGGGCCGGGTGCTGGGGCCAGGGCCGGTTGCCGGGCCCAAGGTCACGCCGTGAGTGACCGCGGGGACCAGCCGGGTTTTCTCCGAACTGCCGTGGCACCTGTGCCTGTCGGGGCAGGGCGCAGTGCCCCCGCGTGTTCGGTGCGCTGCAGCCGCCTCAGCTTCCCCCGGTAGCGCGGCGGACCTGCCCCGGGAGCCTGGGCCCCTGAGCGCCGCGGCCGCTGGGGATCCACAGCCTGGCGGCGAGAACCGCCTCGTTGGTGAAAGGTATCGAGTCACGGACACCAGCGGGGCCTCCGGAAACTGGAAGCGATGAGTATATTTTCAAAGAAAAGTTCTGAAGGGAACTTTCCTCGCGCTTGACGTCTGTAGGTGGTAAACTCATCGCAGCGTCGGGGTGGGGCTGAGCTTTGCGGGCGGGTGGGTCAGCCCTGCCGAGCCCCGCGGGACGCACCGAGGTCTGTGTGTGCCTGGGGTAGAGCATCGGTGCCGGTGGGAACAAAGCTCGGGATTGAAGCCCACTGAATTGCACCCTTACACAAACAGTGCAGTGTGTGAATGCCACCCTCAAATCTGTATCTGTTGATAGAGATGCCAGTGTGTTGTTTTGAAGGAGACAGAATGACCGTGAAAATGCAAACTGCAGTTATGGCTCTCTTGTGAGAATCAGATTTATCCAACAATCTGTGGGGCAGATGGTCTGTGTTTTATTTTCGGTTTCACTGTTGACCAGCTTAGACACCCTGTTTAAAGTACCTCCCTTATTTCTTTTTCCTTCACAGCCATTGTTTTAAGACACCAGTGGTTTAGGGAAGCATCTTTTTATCTATTTATGCAAGCTCGATGTTGGTTATGGCAAATGAGGTACCACATAATGAATAACACCTTCATAACTTCAGTGAGGTAAATTTGTGTCAGTTGGGAACACTGCAGTCTCTGAGGTGGTGGCCTATTAATCTGTTCCAGAAAATGGTAGGCTAAGCAATTACGTAGGAAATTTTATGGCACTTAATTTATCCCTTTGCTTAAAAGAGAGAATTAGAATAAATATCCTCACGTTTCTGTAAATGTAGTAAGCAACTTGGGTGGGTGTTCAGGTTTTAAATTGCAGCATATGGATGCTGTTTAAAAAAAGACTGCATTTTGCCTTGAGCTTCATTTTTAGCATGTGAGGCATAATGTGCTGTAAACGGTCGATATTTATGAATGAATGTTCTGATTCTTCTAAGTTCCCACTCCTTCACCAGAATTGTTTATTGGTAGCAAACTGAGTTTTTGAAGGATATGCTGCTGTTGCAGTTTTTTGTTATAAATGTAATCTCAGAGATGAAAGCACGCTGCAAGAGTTGTGTGCAGTGAGACTGATGTACTGTGTCATGCTTCAGGTGAGAAAGCACAAACTACTGCAAGTTTATCCCCCAAAGTAGAAAAAGTGGCAATTCTGTCTGCTAGATTTCTTAACTGGTTGATGCTATTTGAAATGGGACCATGCAGGCCAGTGTAGGTTGTGGGCCCTTTGCTATGCTGCCTCTCTGCCTCTGGAGCACCAAGTTTCACATAGTTCACAGAATAGTCAGAGTTGAAAGGGACCCAGAAGGATCATCGAGTCCAACTGTGAAGTGAATGGCCCGTTCAGGGATCAAACCCACAACCTTGGTGTTATTAGCACCATGCTCTAACCAGCTGAGCCAATCTAAGTTGCAGCTCTGCTGTCTGGATGTTTTCATGTATCTGCATCTTGTCCTCCTGCTGGTGGCCAATGCAGTTGTAACCAGCTGCAGTCCCTAAAAGAAGGTATCCTCTTGAATTCGGCATGTCTCAGATCCAGGCTTCAATTCGTTTATGTGGGATCTGCCTAGCTTCACTGAAAATAAGGAATCTGCCACAGGCATAATGTTCCTATTCACTTGTCATACTTTTGTCCCCTACTCACCTCTTTTCCTGTGTTTATTGACCCTTGTTTTTGACTGTTTGTGCACCTTCCCACTTCATGTCTCTCAGAATGGATGTGTTGTTTTGGCAGGTTCATAGTTTTGTAAGCTTTAAAATAGGATCAGCACTGAAAAGCACTGAAAATACAGTTTTAGACTAAGTAGAATTTAGGATTTATGTTTCTCTCTTTTTTTTTTTTTACTTTAAATGAAATTTGCAACAAGACTGTACATCTTTTTAAGATGAGCTTACTTCTAAGTAAATATACAGTGCAAAATTCTTTTTGCCTTTTCTTTCTGATAGCTCCATTTTCCTTAGTTAGATAACTGTGTCAGCATGCTAGTTTTCAAGATTCTAAGGCGTCTTTTGAATTTACTGGGAGGTATTTTTACCCAGTCTTCCAACCACAAGTCTTGGTAAGGTCATTTATGTGAGCTATCCCACTGGAACTGAACAGATCACCAACAGTGAACAGATCAATACATACTTTTTCTTTGAACTTTGCTGTTCTTTTACGTGTAAAGTGAAGCAGAAATAGAAATGCTTGTCAAAAAAATTCATAGATTTGTTGGGCTAACTGGAAAGATGAACTCTTAGATGGTAGCCCAGCATTTGTGTACAAAATCTGAGGATGCTATTTATGGTTTGCCAAGAATTGTTTATGTCACTGTAGATCGAATATTTTTTCTGTCTCAATTCCTCCCATTCTTAATGTTCTAAAAACACCACACTTCGTTCCGTTAAGTTTGAAGCTCTGAGTCAAGGATGCTCTTGATGGGATTACAAATTTCTCTGCAGAGGATTCAGAAAATAACATAGTCTGTGAAGTATGTATGTAGTGGAGTGTGAAATTTGTCTCACCAATGTAATTTTCGTTATTTGATATTTTTGTGCAGCACTGATACTTCCAAATATACCATAATAAGTAAAAATAATTTGCTTATAGTACTTGGTGAGAGGGGTTATCAGTGCAGAACTTTGTTATTGCCGCAGAAGTTTCCAATCAAGTGGAGATTAATGTGAGAGCAAACAAAAGGAAATTCCTAAACAGTAAAAGTGTCATATTTATAGCTTCTTTAGAAGTAAATATGGGCTAGAAGTAGTTTGGATTTCAGTAATGTATTCCTGCTCTTTTCTTTATGAAAGCTTTTGGTAATGCCATGAAAATAATCACTAATCATAACATGCAAGTTAGTCTATTATTTGAAATTGTAAAAGAGAATCAAGTGTATATGATACACTGCACAATAAAGAGAAGAAATTTCAACTCTTGGATTTAGGCCCCTTCTTCCCTACCTCTGAGATGCTGTAAACTCATTAGCCATGTAGCAATTTCATGAGTCTTATTTTAATGTGAAAATATACACCTATGCCCATGCTCCCGATTGTTTTCCAGTATTAATGTTCTTATAATTGCAGAAATATTCAACTACTTGAGTCTGGTCTTTATTGCCAGTAGAACCGCAGTTGCATCCTATCCGCTGATTGTACCTCATTCAGATCTCCCAGCCATTATTTAACATCCTTCGTCTAACTCTGTGGGGAGAGGTTGTGTTATTTTAAAGATGATCTTCCAGAAAAGAAATTAGAGAAGGTCCCTTCACATGGGGTCTCTAAAGCTGAAGACCCATCATGGTATCATCCCAGGAAACACCTCCTTCCCTAGTGGTACTGTGGTATTACAGTTTTGTGAAAGGGGGAAGATTTTTGTATCATCATGGCTTAAAAGTTGAAAGTAGGTTGGCTAGGGTTTCTTTTGGGGAGGGCCACTGAATGACTGAGTCAACAGACAGGGACTATTGAAGCAGGTCCTACAATGGCTTGTCAGTACTGTTGTGCCACGTCTAAGGTCTGGATTGTGCAGCTACAGATGTCATTTTGCACATCTATGATCTTAGCTAAGGTTGAAGAAGCACTGTAGTGGCTGCAGACTTCATGACAACTCACCTAAAATCTTCCGCTAAGTTCTGACTGCTTCCACAGTGTATTTTAGGAATGTGCTCTTATGTCGTCATCATGGCCAGGGTTCACATTTGTTGCAAGCGTGTTGGTGGCTAAAAAGGCCAATACGAGAGAGGCACGTCCGGTTGCAAAAGGCACAGCAGAAAGACTCCTTAGATGGTATATTCTGCAAGACTCGATTCTTTCTGCATTGTCTTTTCTCCTCAAGGGTGATCCTGCATGCTTTCTCAAAGGCATCAGCAGCATTATAGATGGTCTGTCTCCAAACCTCCCGATTGGAGGCCAGAGTAGACCAGTGATGAAGATCAATATGGCCAAGGCTGAGATGTTGTTTCAGGGAGTCCTTGTATCTTTTCTTCGGGGCTCCTCTCTTGCGGCAGCAGGTGGCAAGTTCGCCATAAAGCAGGATCTTAGGGAGGCGGTGGTCCTTCATCCTGGAGACGTGCCCTGCCCAACGCAGCTGTGTTCTCAGTAACATGGCCTTAATACTTGTGACTGCTGCCTGTTCAAGAACAGATGTATTGGTCACATAATCTGACCAGTGGATGTTAAGGATTGTACGGAGGCAGCGTTGATGGAAGCGTTCTAGGAGACGCAGGTGGTGGCGGTAGATGACCCATGATTCAGATCAGTATAAGAGAGTAGACAGCACTATGGCTCTGTAAACACTGATCTTTGTACTTTTCTTCAGGTGTTTATTTGGCCAAACTCTTTTATGAAGCTTTCTGAAGGCACTATATGCCTTTACTAACCTGTTGTCTATCTCCCCGTCAATCTTGCCATCCGAGGAGATGACGCAACCTAGGTAATTAAACTGTTGGACTAATTTGAGTTCTGATTGGCCGATGGTGATGTGGGGATGATGGGGGACTTCCTGAGGTGCAGGTTGATGGAGAACTTCTGTCTTCTTTAAACTGACTTCCAGCCCAAAGAGCTCAGCAGCCTCAGCAAAGCAGGATGTTAAACGCTGCAGGGCTGCTTCTGTGTGGGCAACAAGGGCAGCGTCATCAGCACAGAGCAGCTCCTGGACGAGATGGTTTTAGGTCTTGGTGTGGGCCTTCAGTCGCCTTAGATTGAATAGGCTTCCATCAGTACGATATTGAATGTAGATACCGTCCTGATCATTGAGGTCTGCCGTGGCCCTTTGGAGCATCATGCTGAAAAAGACTGTGAATAGGGTAGGAGCGAGAACGCAGCCTTGTTTCACACCATTCTTTATTAGAAAGGGCTCAGAAAGTGTGTTGCCATATCTGACTTGGCCGTGCTGATCCTCATGGAGTGAGATGATCATTTTAAGGAACTTGGGGGGACAACCTAAACGTTCCAAAATCTGCCACAGACCTTTTCTGCTCACAGTGAGGTCAACAAAGGTTACATAAAGACCTTTGTTCTGTTCCCTACACTTCTCTTGCAGTTGTCTGAGAACAAATACCATGTCTGTGGTACTCCTGTTGGCTCTGAAACCACACTGACTTTCAGGTAGAATTTCTTCTGCTATAGCGGGTATTAGTCTGTTCAGGAGTATTCTTGTCAGGATTTTGCCAGCAATGGAGAGCAGAGTAATACCACGGTAATTTGAGCAATCTGATTTAATTCCTTTCTTCTTATACAAAGTGATGATGACTGCGTCTCGAAGGTCTGATGGTAATTCGCCTAGTTCCCAACAGCGCACCACAAACTCGTGAAATTTGGTATGGAGTGCAAGGCCCTCATGTTTCTAGACTTCAGGTGGAATTCCATCAACCCCAGCTGCCTTGCCGATTTTCACCTGTTGTATGACCTTGAGGGTTTCTCCTAAGGTGGGGGCGGTATCCAATTTATACTTTACCGGTTGTTGTGTGGTGGACTGAATTGCTGAGTCTTGTACTACACGGTTGGTACTGAAAAGAGTCTGAAAGTGTTCAGACCATCTATTCAGAATGGAGGTTTTATCTGTTAGAAGCGTTTGACCATCAGTGCTGAGTAGAGGGCTTTGGACCTGGTATGTAGGCCCGTATGCTGTTTTCAGGGCCTCATAGAATCCTTTGTGATCACCCGTATCTGCGCATAGTTCAATCCACCACTTGCTCTGGATGTCACGGAATTTCTGTTGGAGCTTGCTGCATGCAAGACGAAAGGCTATTTTTCTTGCGTGACAGGATGGCAGTGCGAGGTGTGCTTGGTGGGCAGTTCTCTTCTTCCTCAACAATTCCTGAATTTCTTGATTGTTTTCATCAAACCAGTCCTTGTTCTTCTTGAGGGAGAACCCTAAGGATTCTTCGGAGGATTGCAGGATGCTGTTTTTAATATGGTGCCAAATTGTTTCAGGAGAGGAATCTGCAGAATCTATGGAACGGTTTTCAAACCTGGTTTGAAGGTTTGCCTGGAATCTGTCTCTCACTGTGGCTGATTGGAGATTGTTAACTTAGAGTCTTCTCCTTGGGATGCTGCCCCTTTTGGGTTTGAATTTGAGATTGAAGTTGAGTTTACAGCGCACAAGCCGATGGTCTGTTTGGCATTCTGCGCTGGGCATCATGTGGGTATGGTGGACATCGCGGACATCCCTCCGTCACACCAAGACATAATCGATGAGGTGCAATGCTTAGATCTGGGGTGCATCCAGGTTGTCTTCAGACTGTTTTTCTGCTGAAAGATAGTATTGGTGATGGTGAGCTGTTGCTCCGCACAGAATTCTAGCAGAAGTCGACCATTATCGTTGCAGTTTCCAACACCATGCTTGCCTAATATTCCTTTCCATGCTTCAAAATTCTTACCTACTCTGGCGTTGAAATCACCAAGGATAATGATCTTATCATCTGCGGGCACCTTTTGGGTAAGGAGGCGCAGGTCAGTGTAAAATTTATCCTTTTCGGCAGGGTCAGCTTGGAGAGTTGGAGCATATATACTAAAGATGACAACGTGTTGGTTGTTGTGGAGTGGAAGGCATAGGGAGATAATGCGGTCAGAGTGACCTGTCGGCAGATTTTCGAGTTTGGGAAGAATAGAGTTTTTGATCATGAAACCGACACCTGAGAGATATTTTTTGGTTCTGGGCTTACCTGACCAAAAGAGCGTGTAACCGGCACCATGTTCTCTGAGGCTGCCTTCCTCGTGAAGGCGAACTTCACTGAGAGCAGCAATGTCGATGTTGAGACGAGCCAGTTCATGGGCAATTAGGGCAGAACGTCGCTCAGGACGTCCGCTGTCTGCTGAATCGAGCATGGTTCTGATGTTCCAGCATGCTAGAGTTAATTTAGGTACACCTTTGGAGGCAGGTGCATGCCTTTGACTTTTGCTCTTTGTGCGACCGCATTGGAAGAAGATGCCCGTTGGTCTGCGGTTAACCAACCGGGTGAAGGTGGAGATGAGCTTTGTTTAGGCCACCTTTTCTAGGCCCCTCTCCGAGTGGAGCAAGCAGTGCTGTCCTTGAAAAGGCTGCTTGGTCGTTCAGGGTGCTGCCCCAAGAGACTGTCATCTCCGTCAGTCTCAAATGACCAATATCCTGAACCGCCTGCATGCAGGGTTGGGTCTGTGGCTCCCAGCGCACCTTTCACCTGCTGTTTTGACCCTCACCCGTCGCTGCAGGACTTTTTGCATGTGGGTAAAGCCTTCAAGCCTGCGCAATGGATTTTTTAGGTGAGATGCAGTATGCGTGGGACTGGACCCACCCTTTAATCCTAAGGTTCATCTGCCAGGGCCTAGCGAGCTTGGACGGTGGCAGTGAGGTCCTTAGGACATAGGTTTGATTAGAGTATCCTTCTCTTAGATGGATGGCCTTACAGGGCTAAGCGAGCTCCATTTGCCCGGGTTTGGGATGAGAGTTGTCCTTCTGCTAGGATGACTGCCAGAAGGCTAACGAGCTCATCCTGCCCAAGAAGCTCCTATGTGGTATCTTGAGATAATGCATGAAATTTTTGGAATGTGACTGTGGTGCTTGCTTTGAGGAAAATAAATGTGAAAGCACCAAATAACTCCTAAACTTCAAGAAATAATATGAGAAAACTGAGAAATCTAGGGAGAGAAATTGAACCTTACTTTAGATGGTGCGTCTGACATTACAAATACCAATGAATAGCAGCCCTCAATTGGTGTCGCCTTCAGTATTATGAGCAGATTACACTTGTTACTTCATATAAATGCATACATCCTCCATCCTGCAAAGAGTTTGGGCAGTCCTGTCATAGGAACAGCCACAACTTCTGTCGTGTGGCCAGGGGCAGCTTGCGTGGTCAGTTGCCTCATTTTGCAAGCGCTAATTCAGCAATGTCTGCATGTGAGTCCTATTGCAGAAGCTTTCCTCGGGTACATGATTGGAGCAGAAGCTGCAGGTATTTTCAAATAGTGTCTCCTGGGCTGGCAGACCTGCCCTGTGACTTAGTCCTTCCACACACCTGAGGGACCTTCAGGAGCATAAATAGATGGTGGCTTGAATGAATTGTTTGTGTGTGAGATAGGCACTCCACCTTGTATAAATACGCTTTACTGGTATTTTGCATTTTGAATTCTTTTGCTTCTCAGGAACTGAATGCAATGTGAGGAAAGATATTAAGCTATTAATGAGCATCCAGAGGAGGCCAACAAATGTGGTGAAAGGCCTTGAGGGGAAGCCGTATGAGGAGCAGGTGAGGTCACTTGGCGTTTTCAGCTTGGAGAAGAGGAGACTGAGGGGAGACCTCATTGCAGTTACAACTTCCTCATGAGGGGAAGAGGAGGGGTGGGCCCTGATCTCTTCTATATGATGACCAGTGACAGGACCTGAGGGAATGGCCTGAACTTGTGTCAGGGAAGGTTTAGGTTGGATATTAGGAAAAGGTTCTTCACCCAGAGGATGGTTGGGCAGTGGAACAGACTCCCCAGGGAATTGGTCACAGCGCCAAGCCTGAGAGAGCTCAAGAGGTGTTTGGACAATACTCTCAGGCACATGATGTGACTCTTGGGAATGGTCTTGTGCAGGGCTAAGGGTTGGACTCGATGATCCTTGTGGGTTCCTTCCAATTTGGTATATTCTGTGATTCTGAACCACATGATCATCAAAAACAATAACACAGTGTTGGAAACAAGATTCCTACCAAATGACAGATCCTGATTTGCATCCTAGCAAAAACTGAATAGTTACCAGATAAACCATTGTTTGTATTGCACTGTGTCTTATTTCGCTATGCAGTGGACAAGTCCTCTTGTAGTTTTGACTGCCTGAGTGCATTCTGGAGTTGGGGTGTTCCAGGCTGACTTGTCAGCTTTGTGCAAGCTGTACCTGTCAGACATTTTGGCATGTTCAAAGCAGTGTTGTGAAACAGCTCGCTTGAGTCAGATTTCTTGTATTTGGTAGAAAGTGAAGGTGTGAATGTATGCGTTGGGGTTTTTTCTCTCCTTGCCGTTTACTGTTTTTCTCTTCTGCTTTGGTTTTCTGTTTGTAAGTTACAGCTGGTAAATTCTTAAGGTAATTCACAGAGTTAATGAACAAAGCCGTGGGTGACTGTATCTTCATTTTATTTGGGCACTTTTGGGTCCTTATATGCAAGGCCAGGTCGTTTAGCTGGCTGGGTTTAACATTCGTAAAAGAAAAGACTCAGTAGTAAGTACAGATTTCAGGTTATTGAGATACTATGTTGAAATAAGTAGATTGGAATGTCATTTTAGGTTTGATCTGACTAGCTTCATGAAGAGCTTAACTTGTGTTAAATGGAGCAGCACAGATTAGGATATTGGTTTGATACCCATTGCTTGTTGGTGATGGAGTAGGAGAATGTTTTTTTTTTTCTTCCCTCTGTCCTCAGATGACCAGGGAAGGTTAAGGGAGCTGGGTGTGTGTTTGGAAACAGAACCACATGATTTGCAAGTGTCTTACCTTAAGTTCACCTTACTTGTGTTCTTTATGGCTTCTGATGTTGTGATGTATGGAAAATTAAATCTGTTTTCCGAATAAGCAAATACATTCTTGTCATGGTTTTAGAGCCCAAAATCCAATTCCTGATTCCTAGCCCCCCTCCCACATCTCAACCCAGTGTGAGATGAGTTTTCCAGACAAAAACACAAGACTCAATATGGGGGAAGGGAATTATATTACAATGACTGTACATATAAATAAATAGTATAATACATTACATACAATCTTAACTCTATCTCTACCATGACATATAATATTTACAGTGGGCCAAATCTCTTCTCCCTTCCAAATAAAAGTCCAGGAGGGAAGAAGAAGAAAAGACCCCTTCCAGTCTCTGAGCTGCAGGTCTCTCTAGGCAGCAGGCTCTCTGTGTCTTTCATGAAGCAGCAGTCGTTGGACTTTTACCAATACACACTAGAGAGGCCTCCAAGCCTCTCTTGGCCCCCCGACGCAAATGAAGGGTTTTTCCGTGGGCTGCGTTACCCCAGACAAAGGTTGCTCCACCACGGTCATGTCGACGAAGTGCAGAAGCCTTCGTGACGGTCTGGTATCTTCAGGGGATCCAAGCCCCTTTGCAGAGCTTCTATGCTCTGCCTCAAGATGGCTGCCAGCTTCTCTGAAGCTGCAGCAAGGGGGGGCCCAAGGTCACCCCACACACACATTCCTTTGGCCGTCCTGGCTTAGCTCTCAGGAGGCCTGAGCTTCTTGCTCCTCTCTCAGCAGTGCTGTAAGACTCTGAGGCTCTTCCATCTCCCTCCTCCTAGGAGGGGTCTCAAAGGAGTTTGGAGGAAGTTTTGGTTGTTCAGTTCTTACCCCCAAAACTCTCTCTCTGTCTCTCTCCATCAGAGATCTCTGTGTCTTCCTGCTCGGCAGCTCTGCTGCTTCTTCTTATCTGCTTGGCTCTTTGCCACTGCTCCTGGACACTGCTGTCTCTGCTGCTGCTCCGTCTGCCCACTCATGGTGGAGAAAACTCCTTCAGCTTCTCAAGTCACAGACCTCAGTCCAGTCTAACACTGTTTCCAAGTTTCTATGACCCCATCTGGGGGCTGGGGGGCCGAGGCCCCCCCCAGAGGGGCTTTGAGCCCCTTCCTCATGGCTTACAACATGGCCACCTCTTCTTCTAACAACAAGTACTACTACTTCTTTTCCGGTCTAGAGATATGTTTATATTTTGCAGGAGCGCAGATTGGTCAAACCCCAATGGTCACCACCCCCTGGGGGTTACCACTTTCTTAGCTTCAGGAGGAAAACCTGGTTCAAACCACTACAATTCTTGAACGAGCACATTGTGTCACTGTGATTACTTTATTAGTAATCTAGTAAACACACAGAACTAAATCAGTACACTGAAAGTGCCCAGTGACAAAATTCATTTAAGATAATTGAGTTGAGGTTGAGGGGTTGACACTCAAAAGTGTATCTGTAGATCTTGTATTGAGAAGACTTGAGGTGGGAATTCACTTTTTGTCTGAGATCACAAGAAATCTTTTTTTGTCCTGCCTGAGATCTGAGGATTTCCTTCTTTAGCAACAAATTTTTCCACTGAACAGAAGTTGGTGGAGAAATTATGCATAATGCAAAGTATAAAATAATGTTGCTTTCTGTCCAAACAAGTGTGAATGCTTGACAACCTGTGGGTTTTTTTAAGAAGCTGTTAAAACTGCTATTCCAATATCGTTACGTGCTAGAGAAACCTGAGGAAAAAGTAAAATATGGTATGGCGCATTGAAACTGAACAGCTGAGTCTCTTCTGCTCTGTTTGCTGGCACAAGTTCTGTGTTTGTCACTGGTTTTTAAAGGCTAAGGTTCCTCATACAGAGTTGCCGTTTTACTCAGACCTGTCTCTCTGGCCTCTGTCTCTCAAAATCTTCCCCCTGTTGATCATGCTACCTTGCATAGGACAATGAAAAATGGGACATGAGGAAGCGAGCATATGGCTGTCCACGTGATTTTCTTCTGTGTGATCTTTTGGTTTGGAGCACCTGATTATGCTGCTGCTTGCTAGCTTTGGATCAGTGAGGTGCCTCTACAAGTTAGCATGTTTTGTTTCCCTCGCAGTAGCAGTTGTTACAGCTCCATTGCATGTTTATTAAAAAAAAACAGGGGTAGTTGTGTTAATTCAGCTGAGTTAAACTGCTTAGGTGATAACCAAAAAATACAGAAAAAAAAGGAGCCTTCCTCATTTAGGATCTTTGGGAAAATGGAATGAAACTTTTCACATTATGGATTTCAGCAAAAACGAGGAAAAAAGATGACAGACTGATTGGGTGGGAAGTATTGCCAGCATGCTCCATTGAGAAAAAGAATTGTTATCTACTGGAAATAAGTTTAATTATGTTTCTTTCTGTTTTTTAAGAGATGAAATTGGATTAATACCCTGCCCTGAAGCCAGGTATAACCGGAGCCCTATTGTCCTGGTAGAAAACAAGCTTGGTGTGGAGAGCTGGTGTGTCAAGTTTCTTTTGCCATATGTCCACAATAAACTTCTCCTCTACAAACAAAGAAAACAGTGGCTGAACAAAGATGGTAAGTTACCCAGTTGGAGAATAGTATATTATGTGGTTCTTAGTGCGCATTTTTTATGTATCATAGAATCATGTAATTTGGAAAAGACCCTTATGGTCATCAAGTCCAACCATAAACCTAGCACTGCTAAGTGCACCACTACACCATGTTCCTGAGTGTTTACATATCTTCTAAAATACCTCCTGGGATGATGACTCCACCACTTCCTTAGCCAGCCTGTTCCAGTGTTTGACAACACTTTCAGTGAAGAAATGTTTCCCCGTATCCAACCTAAACCTCTCCTGGTGCAGCCTGAGACCATTTTCTCCTGTCTCTAGTTGCCTGGGAGAAGAGGCTGACCCCCACCTGGCTACCACATCCTTTTATGTAGTTTTAGAGAAGTGATAAGGTTCCCCCGAGCCTCCTTTTCTCCAGGCTAAACACCTCCAACTCCCTCAGCTCTTCTTTATAAGACTTGGGCTACAGACCCTTCACCAGCTCCAGTTGCCTTCTCTGGACTCGCTCCAGCACCTCAGTGTGTCAGTGAGTGCAAGGAGACAATCACTGCTATGGTCCTGTTGGACACGCTGTTGTGATCCAAGCCAGGATACCATTGTTCGTCTTGACCACTTGACCATGCTACTGACTCGTGTTCAGCCAGTTCTGAGCCAACACCCCCATGTCCTTTTCCACCAAGCAGCTTTCCAGCCACTGTTCTCCAAGCCTATAGTGTTGCATGGGGGTTGTAGTGACCCTGGGGCAGGACCCCTTAGAACCTGATACAGTTTCCCTCAGCCCATGTCCAACCTGTCCAGATCCCTCTGCAGAGCCTCCTTACCCTCCAGCAGATCAACAGTCCCACTCAACTTGGTGTAATCTGCAGACAGACTGAGAGTGCACGCAATCCCCTTTTCCAGGTCACTTCCCCTTCATAATGCCAGTTCAACCTGTTATGGAAGAAATTATTATTACTGAGGAGAAGAGCAGGCTTTACGTAGTGCATTTTGCCAACTTGAACAAGTTGAGTTGAAAATATAAATCCTTTCTCTCTTACCCAAGCTGGAAAGGTTAGAGAGAGACAACTTACTTCAGTAAGTTATTTGTGGAAGTGATGTTAATTGATACAGAAGGATTTTCTCCTGCTTTCCTGGGTCAGAAGGAAAACTGGGGTGATAAACGTATCTGAAATAAGAAACAAGTGCAGTGTGCTTCAGATAAAGGGGTACCAGAAATCCTTAGTCCATATGTCTTGGTAATTGTAAAGTTTTATTTCCTTTCTCATCTCTTTGTTTTGATTTGGTTTTTAGTTTATTATGACTTGCATGAAAGATTCTTTAGTATATGTTGTTTAAAAAATTCAAAATAAAGATTGTGAAATAGGAGATATTTGACTGCTTACTAAGTGTCCAGTTTGGAGTAAGAATGAAAAAGAGTAACTAGTTTATGAAATGAAATTTTTGTTTATTGTTGCCGTCTCTTCTAAATAGCAATTGGAATAAAGAATGTTCTTATGCTAGGCTTATCTCAGTGTCTTATTTCTGATGTTTATTCTTTTTAAGACTTCTTTCTAGTATCTTCTACCTGCTATGGTATTTTTCACATTTTTGTTTCTCAGAGGGGTATCTGTTCTGCTGAAGGGCACCCTGTGACCTCTTAAAGAGTTCAGATCTTTAGCACGCAGCTAGGTTTCAGTTTGTGGCTGTTATCATGTTTTTTTTCTGTTTGCATAACTAATCTATCCATAAGGCATTGGCTGTGTCCATTGTGTGCTAAAATGTGTGGGATTGTCTTCCCCTGTTGAAGCATACCAAACAGCCCCTATTCACTGGGTTGTGTTGATTGCAGCTATAGCAAAGGCAGTCTCCCTGGTTCCTTTATGAAGTAGTGAGTTAAAGAATTATGTTTAAGTAGTGGGATAGTAGCAGACATTTGATGCAAACTGGCATTTAGTCATCATGTAGGTAACGTGTTGTAGTGTCTCAAACAGATAGGCTTTGAGAGTAGGCCTGTGTAGATCAGAAAAAATGTGTGGTCAGTAACATCCCTCTCTTAATATTACTGGCATTTGCTTTTCTCTAGTATTTTGTTACTGTACTTTGTTTCACTTAAAGTGGATGAAGCCAGCTGTGTACTTATGCTCATTAAACTATAGTGTAAGGGGCAGTCAGATGGTGTAGTTGAGTTTACATAAATGTGCACTTGAGTTTCTTTTGCATTCGGGAATGATATAGAGGAAGAAGATTGAGGTCTTTAGTGAACCTTTGAATGAATGAATGAATGAATGAATGAAGGGCAGTGAATATTGCCTACTTTTTTTTACCTGAAGGTGGGGGTCTAGATTTATGAAACACTTTAGTTCCTTCTTACAAACTGGATACATAATGCAAGCATTTTGAAGAGTAACATTAAATGGCAGAGAAGATTAATAATGTAAGTATTGTAAATTTAATAAAAAGGGCTTTAATATAGGGAATATAATTAATGTTGAGTCTGGGACATAGCCAGATACAAACTTTAGCATTTAAAGAGTTGAACCTACTAGCACAGCCAGTCTTAGCAACACCACTGGTTGTCATTGCAGTGTTTTTTACAGGTCTGAGATAGGAGTTTGTGATGTGTATTGTGATCATGCTGCAGATGTCCTGTGGGGATACTTAATTTTTGGTCTCAATTAATTGTTATGGTAAAGTCTACCCTTGGAAATTTTCACACAGACAGAAACTTGTTGTTTCAAGCCAAACTACACACGCCAAGATTTGTTTCACATTTTTGGGTGTCTGATGACCCCTGATAGCTGTTATCTAAAGGGCAGCTGGGTGCTGGTGTGCTGCCACCTTGCTGCAGTCACACCAGTGCAGGCACTGTGTGGTGGTGACACTGTTGCACCTGGTTCTACCAGGATGGTGGGTGCACCGACTGCTTGAGGAGTGTCTCTGCTTCCCTCCCAGGTGAAACCTTGCAGAACCCTTCCTCTCAAAATGCAGATCATAAAACTGTGTGGATGAATACTGCAGTAGCATGAATTTTAGATTACTGCCTGTATTTTGCAACTTTCGGTTTTGTGTTGAAAATGAAATGCCATTCTGCTTTGTCTCTTCTGTTACAAAAGTCAGTTTCAAATGTGTGAGAAGAGGTGATCTACAGCATTTTCATGTCTGCTGAGGTTTTGTGTCACCAATGTAAAATATGATCAGGGCCCTCATGTTAATAACATGTTTGTAAAGAAGTTTAGTATGTTTTACCATAATTGAGTTTCATATTTGGTAGAAAGGTTTAGCAGAAACTGAACTGCAGTGGTGGAGGGAATAAAGGTGGAAGTCTTTCCCAGGTGGCCTTGGAGATTTACCTCTGAAGTGTCATAAGCAGGTATGCTCTATCAAGAGATGTTACTTTTTTCTCTGTTTGAAGTATCAGGAATTTTGCTCCAATTTCCTTTTTGTAGACAAAAGTGCATGCTTGGAATTTGGCAGGTAGTTGTTTTCTTTTGAATCTAGTGAAGGGATAGATTTGTTTGTTACTACTTTAAAACTCAATTGTATATTCTGTTGATGCTTGTAAGAAACAGTGATTGTGAATGTAGTCTCTTGTTACATCTTCTGTTTTGTTCAAATCACTGTAAGCCATTTAAAATAGAACAGAGGACAAAAATAGGGTGCTGATTCAAATGTCTGCTTTCAGATGTGGTGTCTGATATTTTCTCTGGCTGGATCCTGGAAAAAGGAAGTGCTTCATATTCATTCACTGATAGGTTACTGTCAGAGATGTGTAATTTACTTACAGTTTCTTTTGGATACTTGGAATCCACAACCATGACTGCTCCTCCTCTTACTACTGTTTCAGTGTAGAAAACCTAATTTTACAATATGTTTTTATCCTTTCTCTGATATTTTTAAAATTTATGCAGGCATACTATTTCTATTATCTTAAGGTAGTTTTCTGAAATTACTGCAAACTACTTCCAGAATATCTAAAAACCTGGATACAGCCATATTTAAAAAGTGAGCTAAAGCCATATTTTTTTATTTCTCCTTTTTCAGCTGGGGAGACTTTAATATACAAAAGGACATGTTCATTGTGAGCACACCTGTAATGCTGTACTTTGCCTAAAATATATCCAGCGGAAAGTACTTTTAAATTGTAAATCAAAGATGTTGGGTTTTTTTACCAACAGAGAGGGAAATAGCTGGCAACTACTATCATCGTGTGCTGGGTTTGTCATAAGACTTTTCACTGAAAAGTGGTTCAGAAGTTACTAAATTGTGTCATTTGACATCTCTGGCTCAGAATCCACACTTCATGAATCTTCATTTGTTACTGTTTACAGAAAGCATCAAAGAACAATGGCATGAAAGTACTGAGTATTACTTTGAGATTTTCCTTTTGTCTGCATCTTTTCTTTGATAATGTTCAACGAACCTCTGTAATGGGACAATGGATAAAATGGTAGACAGCTTCTGTTTCAGTTGAAGGTCTGTTTAAGTTTAAGGTAAAATTGAAATAGTAGTCAGCAAAACACACGGTAGATGTTTAATTTTACATATGTGAGGAATCCTGGTTATTTGACTTGGGATATTCAGCTGCATGAAGTTAAATAAGCGTTGAAATACTATGCTGGTTCAGGGATTGGGTAAATCAAAGGAAAATATTTGTACTTCAGGCAGCAAATGAGGAAGAAGCTTTGTGCGTGTGAGAAATTAATTCCTTGGCAACAAAGAGGGGTATAAAAAGAAATCTTTCATTAAAGGAAAAAAATAATCTTAACTTTCTATCTTCATGGGTTTTAGTGAAGTTAGTTCCTTGAGACAATTTTCAAAATACCACAGCTTAGTGCAAAATCAACAGTACGCTAAAGAATTCTACACCACACCCCGCATCAACCCCCTTCATTGTATGATGGTTTAGCGTGTTCCTTGCAAGGAAGAACACCATGGGAAACACGAAATTACTTTGTCACACATAAATGATCAAGCAGTCATACAGTTATATACAAAGTTATTCCACTTTTTGACCCTCTTCAGTATTAACTTTTGTTTCAAAGATACATGAAGCCATGTCCCTCTTTGTTTTGCTTTAATATATGTTCCATTACTGTTGCATTTCATCCCTGACTTTTTCACATTTCATTTTACAGTCACATTAACTGCATTAACTAGAGACCTGGTTCCATGAGATACCTTTTTTTTTTTTTTCCTTCAAGTAATGACGTGCCTCTTATTTGCTGGAAGTCATCTGAAGTACAATGAATTTAGTATGTTAAATGCAGGTTGATTAGGAGAGAATGTAGCCAAACTTTATGGACAGTCACATTCAGTTTAGAACTTCTTGGTCAGTTGCAGAATTACCGTGTAAATATAAGATTTATGATTTCAGGACAGGTTGACTGATGTGATGCTGTGCCTTCAGAGAGTAGAGGTTAGTGACAGTCCTTGGTATCTCAAGCTTAAGTGGAGATGCCTCATGAATCCCCACTGATTGATTCCCTGATGGGACCCAAAACTGCTGGAATGGTGCAGTGGAGTGCAAAGGGAAAGGAAGGACTAGGTTACAATGAAATTAGTTTTCCGTCCTCAACAACTGTATACCTCAGTCTTTTTTTTATGACATTGTTAAAAATAAGTGTAATATGTAAATCTACAGTATCCAGTGCTTAAATGCAGGATGGAAAACATGGTTTATTTTTTGTTTGGATTTTTTAGTGGATTAGTCTTAAAACCTCAGTCTGAAGCACTTCATAATGTATTTAAAGTTTTTCTTTGAAGTTTCAAAGTTTTTCTGTGCAGTTTAATAGTAGAGTAATTTTGTAATCCTGATTCATGGTTATGGTGTTTAATTTTTCTAGCTGCAGGTTTTTTACAGTGTGTGTATTTTTGTAACAGTGTGGTATATGGCAGTCATCTGCAGCTCAGACTTGTACTGAAATAGTAAGGTATATTTTTAGTTGTACTATTGTATTTAAATTCTTTGGATTTTCTTTGAAGAATTCTCTTTTTCTGATATATACAGCGTGTGCAATTTAAATTGCTGAGTACACAAGGATGTTTTTTTCCCTCGCTGAGGACATACTCAGTTCATTATTTTAAATAATAAAAAGGGAGGATATGGCAGGTTTTGCTCCCTCTTAAATTAAGCAATCATTTCTTCTGGAATGAGACAGCAATATTTTACAGAGATTGTCACATGTAGGTACGGCAGCCCATGGCAGAGAGTCTTAGAGGAATGACAGGGATTAAAGGAAGTGCAGAGGGAACACTGCTGTGTGTGAATCATTACTAATCGTGGTACCTCATGTTCTATCGTTTTAGAGCTGATAGATATCACGTGTACCTTGCTGCTGCTGAACCCCGACTTCACCACGGCCTGGAATGTGAGGTATGTTACACTCAGGGAATGACATCAGAAAGACCTGGGCCTTATGTGAGTCATCTGTAAGCTTTGTTTTAAGTGGTAATTAGTGACACAGCAAGAGCTTGTCAGCTAAAGTGTTCTGAAGGAATGTTAAGAGTCTCTTCTATCCTGTATATTGCGGATAGTTTGGGACTGCCTTTTTTTTTTTGGTAGTGCAGACCAAAGATTACACTGCTGCATATGAAGACATGTTTGCCCCACATTTTCAGAGTGTGTAAGTCCCCTTGAAGTTCCACTCCTCTTTCCTTCTATCTGTTAATGATGGACATTTCTAACCTTTAGATCGGCATATCCTTTTTGCTGAATCGCACAGTGCCCAACTGATGTCTGCTGTGTGTCTTCACTGTTTTTATTTTACTCCTGTTCTGAGTCCTTTTGAGTTTCTGGTTCAGTTTGCTGCCATTACCAGTGCAGTCTGTCAGAGCTGAATAGAGCTCAGTAGATAAACTGCAAGAGAAGGGGAGGGGGTATCTGCCCTCTATTTCAGACACATTTCCCCTGCTTCCCACTCCTTTCTTGTATCTGCTGGGTTTAGTATAGCTTCACCCTAGGTCATGCTGCAGAACTTCTCCAGGAGTCATTATGGAGGAGAAGCAGGAATTTACCTCCTTGCTCTTCAGGAAGCGCAGAAACAACAGGTCTTTACAACCCTGTAATTTTATGATTTTTCTGTAAATCTCAGAGTTGGAGGAATGTTCTCTTTCTGCTGCCTGGGTAAGACTGGAGACAGTCTTAAAGGTATAGTTTCAGAACTATAGAAGGACTGACAGAAAATTATGATAGTCTCTAGGAGGGCTCTCATAAATGTAGGACTTCTGTAGTTAGGGTGCTTTAACAAAATGACCTAGAAAGATAATGGCTGCATTAAGCTGTCAGCCCCAGCTATGGTGAATTGAACTTTTTTCTTTCTTCTTTCACTGTTGATGTAGTTTTGAAGGATTCTGCTGTGATCTGTATCTTTCTGGCCTCTCAGGTCTAAGAAAGAGGGGTGAATGTGATAGCAAAGGGCTTACTGTCATGACAATGTATAGCTTGAGTAGCTTTCAAGTGATAAAATGGTATTAGGAGCATATATAGGTACTAGAGCTACTACAGTAATATAATCTTATTGTACTTATAACTGATTTCAAGTTTTTGGTTTAGGTTTTGTGGAAATTTTTTTTATCGCATGTGCATTCATCCTTATCAGTCTGGCTTTTGTTCTGCCTGACAGCTGAAAGAATTAGCTTTTAGGTGCATGAGAGGAGTAGTTCAAAGTTGTATATGTAATTAAAAGTAGTAAATGGAATTAAAAATGTTAATGGATTGTTTTCTCTTTTATGATGTTTATGGTTTACTAAAATAAATTACTACAGAAGTTGACATTGCTCCCCAAATTCTGGACCACTGACGTAGCTGGCACTCTGTGTTTGAAGGTCTGTTTAGCATCCAGGGAGAGGCTGTTATACAAGCCAGGCAATATCTGTGGAGTTATCAGTGAGCCTGCTCTAGCCAAGGAATTGCTTTGCTGAATCTGACCCTGCATTGTTTCAGGCTGGTGCTGGGAGTTTGCTCTTTTGAAAGGTAGGCACTTTTGTTATGTGGACATAACATTTCAGCTTCTCTGTGAAATTCCTGCTTCAGCAAATTACTAGTCAAGCTAGACAGATGTGTAACATATGCAGTCACAGAGTGGAGGACAGACTCTGTTCTGCACAGATGCTGGAGATAAATCCTTATCCTGAGCTAGTATGAGCTGAGAACTGATTGTATCAAATTTGCACTCTGCTTGCAGAACGTGATGTATCTGTTGTGGGTTGATTGGTTTTGTCTTGGTCAGGGGATGTTTGTCCTACCAAATTCATTCAACCAAGTCAGAAGACTGAAGTGGCGTTGTAGAGGACAAATGAGCATTTCAGCTCAGCTGGCAATCACAGAACGTTGTTTCTGGTTAATGAAGCACAGGAGAACGTAGAAGTTTAAACATGCTACCTGGTAGGAAGGAATAGATTGTCTACTTTGACTTTAAAGTTATTCTAAACAATTGTAATGTGTCTACTCTGTACAACATAGGCTTGTGTTTTATTTATTTATTTTAATTAGAAGTAAGCGGGAAGCTGCAGAAAGGCAGGTAGAGACTATAACCTAAACTATGAGAACTGAGCAAGGGCTAGTGGTATGGTGTAGGAAAACATGCTAAAGAATAGGAGCATGTCACTTCTTAGAACTGAGAGGAAAACCCCTTTTATACTGGATGGGCTACAAGATATCTCTAGTTTTTAATCATAGTTTCAGTTATTTTGTGTTTTTAGGAGTTTAAAAATCTTGCAAGTTAAAATGACCAAAATTTTTATTTAAGTGATTGTAAAGGAATTGTCATAAGTGCTTTTGTTCTTGCTGTTATACTTCCTGGCATGTACAATTGTTCAAAGTCAAAAGATATTAGGTAACAAGATGCTCTGAGAAGTCAGTGTTTTTACTATTAGATATCAATGACTTCAAAGGTGTCACATAAGGCAAGTTAAAATTTCAGAGTATCTTCTATGGAAGCTACAGTCCGTAACACTAAAAAATTAATCTATGATCCATGTGGCAAGAAAATGAGCTAGAAATTACATACCCCAAGTTTGATGTTAGCTGAAGAAGCCCTGAAGAGGTATATGTAGGAGTATATGATACTTGTGATTGCAGTCCTTGTGAATGGGAGAATCTCTCATATGAAAATCTTTGAAGCTAAAACCGACTTTTCTACCACAGCAGTGAAAGTGAATCTTGTCTGTACTGTTCCTCACCTTGCAAAAGAGGAAATTTACCTTAAAAGTGTGTAAGTGTGAGCCTATTTATTTACAGTTAATGCTTTAAAATAGAGCAATTTCTTCACTGAGAGTTTTGGTTTGGGAAGGTAGGTGGCCTGGTAATCTAAATCTGTGTTAAATATGCACATGCATTTAAGTGTCAGACTGATCTAAGCTGTGTTTTCATTGTCTGTGTGGTAAGTGATTTTTACCAAAATGTCACCTTTTGTAATGCAATAGTGGGGCAATTGTTCCACCTGCTCCCGTGTTGACATTCCCTGAATCTTTCTCTTGCTTGCTTTCCAAAAGTCAGTAGCACTGGAACAGAACAGTGTGGTCAGTCTGCCACTTCTGGCTGGTATACCTGAAGAACCAGCTAAAAGCATCCAATCTAAAGCATGCTGGAATTTGGTTCAGATAAAAATGAATGTCCCAGTAGCTATGTTTCTGATCTCTGCAGGCAGTTCTCTACTGACTTCACTAGCTATCAGAAGCAAAACTTTGTTAAGGATTTATACATTTCACTACTTTTCTTCAATTGTAAATAATATTTGCTCACTGCTAGAGTTGCAACCATTAGCTTCTGACCCTGGGTATACAGTTCAATTAAAGCAACACAAAGCCAAAGTACCAGATGGAGTCAGTTTCTCACTGAAAACTACCAAAACAGACAGAAAAGGACATAAGTACTCACAGGAAAGAAATATGTCAACTTGTTTGTGAGACTCAGGCCATAACTTTAGGACCACATTATATATTCTGTGCCAGACTGCAGAGAAGTTTTACCTTCTTACTTGTTAGCAGATATTTTCTGTTCCCCTGGGTTTTTTGGGTCAGAAAGTTGATCATCTGCTCCTTACTTACTAATGCTCCTCTTGCTGAACCTGGTGTTGTGCCTAATGTTATGATGAATCATAAATTTTAAAATAAAACCAAACCAAAACCCAAACCCATGCCAAAATTACTTCTGCTTTTTCACTCTCAGTTATAATTATGACTTCTGTAGGTTTGGGGAAATGTATGCTTTCTTTCTGCAGATGGTAACTTTGTAACTTACTGTATCTTTACTTGAAAGCTGCTACCTGCTAGGTTGGAGAATAGAATATGAAGACTACTGTCCTTGGAGGAACCAGTAATGGGGCGATGCCTACAAACATGGTCAGGACAGGCAATAAGAGTTGTAAAGCTAGAAGGAAGAGAGTGAGGGGCAGGGAATTCTATGCAAAGAAGAAGGATTCTGTGAGAAGGCCAAGTACGGACTTTCATTTTGCTCTGTCTGTGGTGAAGGTGCTCTGGGAGGGGTTGTGTTGGATGAACATTAAGATTTGTCGGGGCAAATTCTTTTCTTTTTTTTTTCCTTAAACCAAAAGTTGTGTTACACTTAAGTAAACTCAGTAATTTCAGCCTTTTTGTTAAGTTTGAAAAACGTTCCACGCACAAAGAATATTTTCCCATTCTTTTTAAATTTAGGGAACCTTGATACTGCGTCTTGAGCAGTATTTATAAACTGAAAGTAAGTGTTGGAGAGTGCTGTGTGTAATGGTATTTTTAGATGTACATAATGATCTTAGGGCTTAATTTGAAGAGGGAATGTTTATTCATATATGTAACCCTATTGGCTGTTGACTCAGTGATTTCTGGGTAGGTTTGAGAACCAATGGGTTGTGTATGTTCAGATTAAGATAAGGTTCTTTGATCTGGATTTATTTTATTGGGCCTGATGAATAGTGTGCATGTATGTATAGCACAGTGGGATGGTGGAATCCACCAAAGGGTTTTTAAGCTCTTGTAGTTTGACAGTGAAGTTCAGTTCTGATACAAAGGAAATGCCTTGCAATTTGTTACTGGAATTTGTGTTATGTTTCCAGGTTACTGCTTTTATTCATACAGATTTATTTTATCTTTTGTAGGAAAGAATTAATACTGTCTGGCACTTTAAATCCACTTAAAGATTTGCATCTTGGAAAACTGGCGTTAACCAAGTTTCCAAAGAGTCCAGAAACATGGATTCATAGGTTTGTTTCCCCTGCCTTTTATTGACTCCTTAAAACTATTTTTCCTAGGGTTTTTTTGTTTCCTGTTCTTGGGTTAAGAAGAGCCATAGGTGAAGGAAGACATCTAGCAATATAGCAGAATCTTTGATACAGTCATTGTGGAATACTGTGCTTTGGCTTTTGAAGCTACCTGCCTATATTTTACTCTTAGAACTGGAATCATATACACCTTTTTGCTGCATACTTTTTTAATAAACTTGAGAGGTGGGATAAGTTTTCCTAAAGGTTTGTCATGTCTTGCAGCACCTAAAATTCTCAGCCTGAAAATTCCGATGCCATCAATAGTAAGTATTTGAGCACTGTAGGTTTCTCCCTCTTTCCCTCCACCTTACTACTATATTGTGGTCTACAGGCATTCCAGAAAGAGAAGAATCTGTAAAAGCTAATCTTTATAACCAAAGCTGGCTTCTTTCCCATTTCAGTACCGGTCTTTTTGGTTTGGTGAATTTATTTTTATCATTTCTAATGTAAGCAAAGTCATTAAGTCACCACTACTAAATATTATAATAATAGATCACATGTTTGGAAAACATAGCTCCAGAATTACACAAATACACAAAGGTAATTATCTCAATCATGACTGAACGTTCATAAAATGCCTGTAGCACAGCCAAGTGAAGTACAGATCCACTGCTCAACTTTGTTTAAAAACAAAATAAATCTTGGTATATGTGTGATCTTTATTCATTGTGCCAATAAAAGGATAACTCGTCCTTTTATAGACACCTTAAAGAGAACTGAAGGTAACATATTAGGAAGCAGTTTGCAATGTGGGTGTTTAACATGTCCAGGATTAGGACAAGTGTAAAGTTGATAACGCATTAGGAGACTCATACTCTATAAAAAACCTAAATAAAACTTCCATCTTACTGACTACATGAGAATTTTTGGAAGGGGAATTTGTTGGTAAGCTCTTCTTTGTGAGTGCATGAGCTTAAAATTCTTGAAGTTAATTAGAATGTAATATATGGAATATTCCTGGGTGTTTCTTTCTTAGTAGTATTGATATAGCGGCAACAACAATCAATTTCTGTGGCACTGATTTTTAATTTTGTCGTTCAACTACTCTTCTTCATCTTCATGCTACTGACTCATGCTGCTTGATGGCTTTGAAGCAAAAGTATGTAGTTATAATGAGAAAAAATCTTGCAGTTTGTCATAGTTTAACCTTTTATACACTGTAACTAACACTGGGAAAATGTGCTTTTTTTTGCATTTAAATAGTTCTGAACCTGGTGTCATTCATAACTTTATGAAGAACAATAAGTTTTTATGAAATTAGTCAGAATGTTAGGTTCTTTATATTTATTTATCTCTTAGAAATAGTAAAAAATTCTGTCTATAACTTCCATGCAATCTAGAATTATGAGTATTTTAATACTGTCATAATTTGTTGCTCTTTCTCTTATTTGCCTACATCAAAAAAGTATATTCGAGTATGATTGTACAAATATTTAGCTTGGATTTGGATATGCTGACCATGATTGATACATGTTAGAAAATAAGATGTGCAAAAATTTTTTTTCTTGGGTTTTCTGTTCCCCCATGGTACCAAATCTCAAGACAGAAGTGCAAAAAAATAGAATGGGGCTATTAATAAAATTCTGTAAAACATATTGAAATTGTTTTTTCTTACGCACGGCAAGTACACTCACTAAACACATAAAAATACCAGTCATTCATTTTGCCAGATGACCTTCTGCTATACGTTTTGGGGTGTTCAAATAGATCTTGTACATATACAGTCAGTATATCTATTGATTGTGCAGTAGTCACTTATCAATCCTTCATTCATTTATGGTAATTCCAGGAACCATAATAGTAATAGGAACATGCAAAAGTGACAGTGACTCCAAATTAATTAGTGGCAATTTCTCTTAAAAACCTTAAAAATAATACCATGATATTCAGCAGTTTACAAAAATATATTTTAAATCTTCTGAAGTTGTGATTGCCTTGTCTAGCAAGTAGCTCAAATTTCATTATATGTTTTTTTAAGGTTGCAGCCACAGAGACCATAAAGTCTGTATTTTTTCACTCTCTCCTCTCCTCTCTATATAATTTATCAGAATTCCTTATCTTATAAAACATTCTCATTTTAAGAAACTGAAATAATCATAGGCTTGAAATAATAAAATATATTTTATTATAATAAATAAGTAAAATTTATTGTTTTACTCAGAAGTCAATGTAATGAAATGATACACATTTTTTGTTAAAGGAATGACTCTGCTCATTTAGTTTTTATGCCTAGTCAATGTTCCAGTTTCCATTTCTTGCAAATCTGTGAATTGAAGTGAAAAAATCCTGAAGGTGATGTTTGGATCAAAGACATTTTAAAAATCAAAAGTTAAGTCTTCAAAATTACTACATTTCATAAAATACAGTTATACAACAGTCAAAGAGCATGGGTTTGTTTGGCTGTACATCTTTAGTTAAAACAAATGTTATATAGGAAGAAAGTGTTCATACACTGCTTTTGATTTCTGCTGACAAACACAGTTTAAAAATGTATTCTTAAAAATTATCTTTAATATTGTCTTCCAGTATTTTAAGTCTTTTTTTTTAATAATCAGGAGAAAAAGATACAGTGTAAATAAAAAAATCAGCAAACTAGTATTTTATAAATGTTTTCAAATGAGAGATAAAGCATATGGATTACCAGTTTTATTTTTTTAAATAAAAAATTTACTTGTCTACTTTTTATATATATATATATACACACACACAATTTCATGTATGACTGGCAAAACAGAATTCTCTGTTTAAAAAAATGAATTTATTATTATTATTTTTATTTTAGTTATTGATTTCTTTTAACCAGGAGTGACAGTTTTCTGAAAGTTGCTATTAATTGATCTTGGAACTGCTGTTAGCCAGTACAAAACAGAAATACCTCTGTGTAGCAGACAACAGGATGTCTAGCTTTCCAGAGCATTCCACTTGGGGCCATTGGAATTCTGTTGGCATGTGCTGTTCTGTGGAAATTTACACGTCTGTGATCTGGTTTTGTAGAACCCTTTTGTGTAGGGACTGCAGATGCATGGTTTATGCAGCATTGAGGTTGTCTGTAAAAATACTACTAAAATACTACTAAAAGTCAGTCTAGAGTAAATTATAAAAAAGAAATCTAGACTTTTGTGCTTATCTCAGTCACATGAAATCAAATATGTGTAATTCGTCAATAAAAAAATTTGTTTTGCTTATACCTATAGCCCTTCAAACTACAAGCATTTTGCACTTTGTTACTTCTGGTGGTGTACAGAAACTAATTTGACTTGCTGTGTGCAGTACTGTCAGATGTAAAAAATATTGACAAAGCAGAGTTAATTTTTTGTTAAATGACTTTTTTCTATCTGTTGATGGATACTTCATGTTAGTGCTATGCAAGACTTTGAAAGAGGAGCTCGTGAGAAATCCCATGTGCACAGTATGCATTTTTTTGTAAATTTGCCATTTCCTTCTGGTTTTTTTCTGTATGCTGTAAGTAGCCATGACAACTTAAGAGTGAGCAAACTGATACAGCTGGAGTTAAATTATGTTGGAGTGTGATCATAATGTCATAGGTTTCAGTATGGGAAGCATTCAGATGGTTATGTTTACTGCTTATTCTTATCTGGCTAGAGTGTAGTTCAGATAATTGAGGTATTGGAAGATTTGATTTATATAAATGAAAAACCTTTTTTTTCTCTTAAAATTGCTCTCTCACCTTTAACATTTTATGTCGTTTAACCAGACGATGGGTGCTGCAACAACTAATTCAGGAAAACTCCTTGCCAAGTCTTGTGACTAAAGGAAACCTGGGAGCAGCACCTGTGGAGAGAATTCACCGACTAGTGCAGGAGGAAATGAATGTCTGCTCTGAAGCTGCTGGGAGATATCCAAGCAACTACAATGCCTGGTCCCATCGCATCTGGGTTCTACAGCATTTGGCAAAGCTGACTGTCAAGGTATAATACAATAGTGAATAAAGTCTTGAATTTTCTTGTCCAAAAAAAAAAAATACTGTTTTGCTGAGCAGAAGATAGAAATATGTTAATAAGACACAAAGTAATTTTTCTTGTAGACATCCCCAGTAAGGCCTTGGCTGTTTTTTAGATGACTGGGCCTCCAAAGGTACTTGTCTTTTGTGCAAGTGGACGTTGCCATGTTTATCTGGTTATCCTTAAAATCTTTCTTCCCCAGATGCAGTTCCTTTTCATTTCCCCAGTGCCCCAGACCAGGGAGGAAGTTTGGAGCTGCAGTTTATGGTTGGAAAGGCACTTTAAAACAAGCAAGCATAGGGTGAGGGAGGGTGTAGGAGGGAGTGCAGACCCAGAGGTTGAGACAGAGGTCACTGAGCACATATGTCCTGTTCTGGAGGAGGATGCCAGTTCCATGGTACTCAGCTAACCTCTGAAGGTAGAAGACAGCCCTTTGTGAGAGGCTATCAGGAGTGGAGAGGGAGGTGTTTTCATACAGTTTCCTCTTTGCTTCTCAGAACAATGACAAATGGCTTGTGCTATTCAGTGTGGAAATGGAGAAAACTGGCTTGGTAAGAAGGAACCTCTGTTGGAATTCAGACGTTAGCTGGCTTTTTTGTTTACTTCCAGTTGTTTGAAGCATCTTCCACTGTTACTCTGAGGTTCCTACATGAGAGACTTTGGTTTTTTGTAGATCTAAAGAGGTTTTAACGGCAATCTTCTGTATTGCTTTTTTTAAAGAGGTTTTCTAGTTCAGGTAAGGAGCGATCCTTGAATCATTTTGTTCCCTTTGTACAGGGAGTTAAAATGCAATTTAGTAATGAAGATGTTCCACTGTAACTTTGCAGCTTATATATATGTCAGATAATTGAATTGGATTATTCCAAGGTCTAGGTTGGACATGATGTGCATAGTATCAATTCCTACTGAATAAAGGCTGGTCTGATTTTTCTGAACCTCATGTTATTCTTTGACAATTTCGAAGTTCAGAAGTTTAAAACAGTGAGCTCAATTCTGCTGAGAATGGAGAAGCTGATCTTATGGTTTAAAGTGCAGAACTGGAGATGGAGAGGTTTAGTCCTCTTAAGAATTGCATGTGTGGGCTGTTATTTAATACTGCACTTTAGTTTGCTGATCTGTCAAAGGAAGGCAATGCTGATATCTCTTGTCAAGATATAAAAACACCTTGTGTATCTCAGGTAGAAGGCACTGTTTACACTGTTGTATTTGTTCTGATTTCTTTTAGAACAAATGCATTACAAAAAGGTGTATAACTAACCTTGTGTGTTTCTGTGGTTTTCTTTGTGGGAGCTCTGTCTTTTGTGCTGCAGAAGAAAAAAGAAACACTTCTCCCTATGAAAGTTGCTTTGCATCAGCTGGTCCTGTTAAGTGATGTAGGTAGCTTAGGAGAAAAGATTAAAGGCAAGAGTATACCAGTAAGATTCTATTTAAAGTCTTTAGAAGTAAATGAAAAGGGTAATTTTGATGTCTTTGGAGAGTTTAAACTTTGTAGGAGGAGCAATGTGAAGAAAGAAGTTAAGCCCTGTAAAGAAATGAAACCACTAGCTCTAATAGAGAAAATAAAGTAAAAGAAGCTTTGTCTGATAGCCAAACTTTCCTGTCTCTCCAGAAATTAATTTTGAAGGTTTAAAGCATTCAGACTTAAAGGAAAATTCTTTATTCCAGAACTGTTATAAACAGAGCTACAATCAGCAGTATAATTATTTACCAGAGTTATTGTGAAACCCTTTTTAGGGGTTCATCAATTACCAAGTCAAGCAACCTGATTATGGACAAATAATTTTGTATTTCACAGGCTCTAGGACTTGAAACATAATGTTATTGGTTGACATTCTTTCCTGGAAAATGAAGGTGTAAATTAATTTAAGTATTTTTTTTCTTTTTAAGTAACTCACCCACCCTCTGACATTCACAATCCCTTAGGCAAAAAGTAAAGTTTTTATAACTAATATCAGTTATTTATTACTAGTATCAGTGGTTTGGTGTACCACCTCTGCCTTCTCTATTTATTCCTAACCATTTTGAAATTCTTAAACCACTGCTTATTTCTTATTATATGTAGTTAGGGGTTTTTTCCACATCAGCCTGTGGTTAGGTTTCTGAGAAACCTATCTTTTCAGTGTTTGAAAGAAGTATTTATTTCTTTTCTGCAGGGATGCAGAAGCCTTGGTGGCAAGTTCCTTTTTTATATTGGTTGGTAACTGTCCCTGCTTTTTGTTTCAGGTTCTCCTTGATGAACTTTCATCCACTAAATACTGGGTATCCATGCATGTCTCGGACCATAGTGGATTTCATTATCGCCAGTTCTTACTCAATTCCTTGATAGGCAGAACTGTGACTGACAGTAACGTACTGGTAAATGAACAAAACCCTAACCTTCAGAAGGAGGAGGAGAGTGCAGGGACAGAAGCTGCTTGTGCAGAGGAGCAGAGCGTGGATCTCCCCCGCCGTTTAGAGGAAGAGATGGAGCTCTGCACTGAACTGATTGATAATTACCCAGGGCATGAAACCTTGTGGTGTCATAGGTAAGAGGACTTGGTCAAAAGAGTTTCCTTCTGATTTGTGGATTGTTCTTTGCTTGATATTTCCAAACAAATTGTTGTTCTGATTTTTAAAAGTACCACTCAACAAAAAATTTTAAGCTACCATGCCTTAAGCCTTTGGAAAACATTCAAGAGCATAATCAGAACTATTGCATGGAAAAATTGATTAGGCTTAAGTATCTTGCTGATTTAAGTTCTGCTTGTCCCTGTACTTTGTGCAAGAGACACAAGATATTGTTAGAAGCATCCTCACACTTTAAATGTTTAAAGGAACAAAAGATGAGCAAAAGGTAGACAGAAGATAGAGTGGCTGCAGAAAACCTGTGCTTTACTAGCTGGGTGCAGGTTCCTGACTAGGTAGGAGCAGATTTGCCAAAGTGACATTGAGCCCTTTTTGTGAGCAGTGACAGCAGATTTTGTCTGTGGGGGAATCTGGTGGGATAGCAAGTGAAGCAGTTCAGCAGCAACGGCAGGTTATTTTCCATGCATGACTTTTTTCTTTTCTTCTTTCTTCTTTCCTTTTCCTTTGAAGAAGGTGTGTGTTCTACCTTCAACAGCACCTGAGCAACAAATTTCCTCTTCTGAGTGCAGTGGTATCGTCTGCGGACAGCAGTGATGAGACTCTGAATAATTCCCACCACAGTCCTGCAACAAGTCACATGGCTCAAGCTATGGATGTTGATGGTTTGAATGAATCCAGCAGCAAACAAGGTTATACACAAGAAACAAAACGCCTGAAGCGCGCTCCTATGCAGGACTCTCTTGGTCCAGAAATGGAATACCAGTTCATTGATAAAGTATTATCAACTTGTAGGGATGTGGACCAAGCCAGGTTTGCTACTGCTTATAGGAAATGGTTAGTTACATTTTTAGGTCAGTGAAGGAAGTGTTTAAAGCTTTCAGGGTTCTTTTCTTAGTGCAATATTCTCTTTTCAGACACAAATGCATGTCTTGGTTGCAAGTGTTAGCCAACCCTGTGTTTCTCTCTCTTTTGATGGTCAGTCCTGAAGTTCAAATTCAGAGGAGAAGTCTGTCACTTTGTTAAAGAACTGGCATACCTTTTTATTTAGCAAATGCAGTTTGTTCCTTAGTCTTTTTAAGAAATCACTCTGTTGGCTTCCTACCATGACATTTTCTTACTTTTTACTTCTGTGTTAACTCTGAATCATTAGGCTTTTTTAAAAAACAAAAGAGGTAAAAGAAGAAAAGTCTGAAATGCTTGTGAAACGGTGTCTGAGAAAAGGATGGGAGAATCTGTCAGTAAAAGCTAAACCTGTTTCCAGGGTGTTCCTCTTTGCTATGTGGTGTCATGCTAACACCTTATTGTATCCAAACTGTATTTGGTGAGTGCTATTATTTTTGTGTTAGCGACCTTTGGTAGAACACCAGACTGAAGTGTTTCTTTCTCAAGGCTCCAGTAACAAGATTGGAGCCATCATGCCTTTTACTGTTTTAACTGGGGTTTTGTTTGCTTGTTAGTTGTCATGTTAGCTTGATGGGGAAGTCTATGAAGTTGAAATCCTGACACAAGAAAACGTGACAGAAAATAGTTCAAACACATCTTCACACTTAGAGCTGTATTTGGAAATACTTTTCTTAAAATAGAATACCTTTCCTTCTTACTTGGTGTTTATTTATTTTATCTCAACAATCCAGAATTAGTCACACTTGATAACATTTCTGAATGTATTATGTTCACTACAGAATCTCAGCCTCCTAAATCACACTTTGCTGATTGTACTTAACCAAGACCGTACAAGGCCAATATCTGATGGAGTAAAAACTAAGTCTTCTGACTGGTTGTTGAGACTATACAGTTAAAAAAAAAAGAAAGTGACAGCAGGAGGGAGCTATCTCTTCCCTTTTGTTCTTTGAGCTTCAGTCTTTGGGTTTTTTTTAATCTTCTTTACTCTTCCTTAAGAGCTCTTCTCTAACCATACATCTCTGTTTACATAACTGTAAATTTGAAGGGAATTTGAAATTAAATATGAGTTGTGTATTTTGTCATTTCCTTAGAACTTATCTGCATAAGGGATTTTTTACACTAGTAGAATTGTACTGATCTAGAGACCTGGGGGAAACATTCTACAGGTGTAGAAGTCTGTACGATGACAACATGGTCTCTTTTAAAATCAGTCTATTCACTGAGGGGATTAAATTTTCAAGTTAGTATCCTCATCAGAATTGCTGTATATATCTCCTGGCCAAAATGCCTTTTGACCATGATAAAGTTTCAAGATGCTGTTTCTGTTGCGCAGAGAGAGAAACAATGAGGGAGGAAAAACACAGGTAGCCTACTCAAAAGGTATCATTTCAAATGAAAAAAAAAGGCACTTGAAATATGGAATTCCAACACTTCTAAATAGTTTGATGAATGGGGTTTACTCCTGCATTTCAGACTGAAAACAGACCATCTGTAGTCTTTCAGAGTATGTTTGTGACACATTTCAGGCACAGAATAGCTAACAAAGACATTTCTATATGTAGACACTGTTACTGTTCTGTTTACAGTACCTAAGTAAGATTGATCTAGGCTTGAGCATCTCCATGTCGAAGTTTTGTCTCAGAGGGCATCCACAACTGCCTCTCCGTAGCTAGGGATGTTTGTTCATTTGGTTTGGAGTGCTCTGGGATGCTGTCTTGGTTGATGGTTGTAGTTGCAGAAGAACACAGTTGTTGTCTGAAGGAGGTGTGAGAGTGGCTTGAGAGGATAATTTTGTGATAAGATGTTCCCTCTGTGATCACTAATAAATGGGTAGGTTCAGGTACAAATGGAGTCTGAACTTAAAGAACTTAACTTGAGCAAGAACTTTTACCTATCTCAGAGGACCTGATATTCCTCGAGTATGGATGATATATTAAAGTATGTATGGTAGCCTGTGTCAGCTTGATTAACAATATCCCATTAATTAACAGTATCCCATTAATGACTAGTGCGAACCCGGAAAGTGTGAAATCAAGTATTAAGGATCACATTCTTGGTCCTAGGCTACTTAGTAACGTAGTTGTGTGTTCTGTTTGCCTTGGCAAAAATTACCTACTAGTGAGAAAAATATTAGTGATAGGAGCAGTCTCAGAAGTGGGAACATGATAAGAAATATTTCGTGAACTATAGAAAGGAAGAGATGCTCTCTTCTTGCACTGGAATGATTGAGGCTTTTAGAGGAAAATAATATTAGAATTTGACTTGAAACCTGTTATATACTTCTTCCAGACTATAATCTGGAGTCTTAGTTAGCTTTCTTAGAGCTCTACTGTGGAAGTTCTGTGCTACTGAATTTGACAATCTTTCCACCATAAGCATTTAAACAGATGCCCTCATAATACACGTGTAAGTTCCTATTCATGAGTGATGCATACTCATAAGAAGACAAGACTTGGTCCTATGTAACTGAACAGAGTTGCATTGAATTTTAATACTTGGAAAATGTTCTGAATACTCTGACTAGACATGGTGCTGATATTTTTATTACTTTTGCAAAACACTGATGGCTGTAGTATAGCTCTTAAGAGTGGATTTTCAAAGTCTGCAGCTGATGGAAATACTCCCCCACACTTTTTTTTTTTAAATCCAGTAAGAATAGTTACATTTAGAAATGTTTGCAGCCCAGGCTCTGCCACACAGAAAACTGAACAGTAACAGTGAAATTGAAACAAATCATATTTTTTTGCTTTGAAAGAAATGCAAACAATAAGCTGTTTAATTCAAGCTTTAATTTTAAATTCAAGCTTTAGCAATATAAATTATATGAAAGAAGAAAATAATATCTAAATTCTTCAAGCTGTCAATGCCCTGAAGCCTCATACATGAAATGATTGAAGAGGTACTTGTAACAAATTGCATTAAGCTCAGAACTGATCTTTGCACATACCTGTCTGGCCATTTGGCGGTATTGCAGAGTTCCATTTGGACACTGCTTGAAAAAAAGAGAAGTGGCTTCAGTCCGTTGGTAGTTAACACATATAAAGTTTACTGAATATGCTTTCTTTAAGTAAGGTGTTTTGTGTTTTGGAAATCAGAGACTAAAAATGTAGTCAGTGAACATTATTGGGGAGAAAATGTCCAACAGAAGCTGCAGAATACAAGGCTCTTACTCTCTGAAGTTCCCTCAAATATAAAAACAAACTTTGCACATCTGTAAACATCTTCATGTAATGTTCAGCATCTTTCCTCATTTTGTCATATGCTGTAGTATATGTCATTTGAATTGATGCAGGCTGTTTTTGTTCACTGGATTAGTCCTTGTAGAAATTTTTTTGTACTAGAAACAAAGGGGTTTGAGGAACAAATGTAATTTAAAACTACAGAGATTGGAGTAGAAGGAGTTGCATTTTTAAGGGATTGAATTCTGAGCTGCTAAATACATTAACTTTTATTTCAATGACATTTGGTTTGTCTTGTGTGTTACAGTCACTGGAGAAACGCGTGCAGCATTAAAGATAGCTATAATAACAAACCTGTATGACCCTATTGGAGCGCATTGCTATAGCTGCACTGATTAATATTTGTTAATCTACTCATGTCTGCATATTTGTGTTTTATTGACTTCTTATATATTTATACAACAAAGTTCATGTGTCATTTAAATAGGGGATAAGCTAAATTGTCGGTTTATACTATTTGATTAATTACCTTATATGTACTTTGCTTTAGGACAGATAAGCAAAGTGTAATATAGATAGAAAGCTTAGATTTTTGTCTTACAATCAAAATTTCTGGCATTTCCAATTTTGTGTTAGTGCTGCTTAATTAGAATGTGTAGCTAGACTTTATGGATGGGGGTGAGGTTTTTTTCCTAAATAGATAATTAATGAATTTTTAAAACAGTACTGTATAATATTGATGAATAGAAACAAAGAGTTTTGGAAAAGTTTGTCTGCATAGCCAGACTCAACAAGCGTACTCTTTTCAGAATAACATATAATACAATGAGCAAAATATGACTACCAGAGAATAATTTAAGTTGTGAGTCTTCAGAGATTTAATGATTTAATTTTTGGACAAGGTTGTTTGCTTAGTTGTATTTAACTTATGTGAGGAAAGAATGCTGTTTGGGTTTTTTTTTTCAATCTAGTAAGACATGAACCATTGCACTTACAGTGTGGGGGAAAACGCCCACAACTGCTGAATTGTGTCTTGTAGAGCAATTTTGGAAAAAGCAGTGAAGTGAAACATAGATGTGACTTCTAAATGCATCTTTGTCTTATGCTCATTTGGTGGCGTATTTACAATTAGATCTTACTGTTTTATCAGTGTCAGATACAGAGGAAAGGGTGTGACTCACCTATTCTCAAATGCACTTAGCATTCAAATTAGTTTGAAAGGAAGTTCAGTGTCTCTGCTAAGATAATTTTCCTTCTATTTTTCCCTATATGCTCAGAGGTATGTTTTCTTCTCAACTTCTTCTCTGTTCTTCCAAGTAGCAAAGAAGAATGTAGCAAAGCATTGGTGAGGTGGCCTAATTTTGTGTTTATATAACTCTGACTACCTCTCAAGAAGTACTTTGACTGATGTCCTTAAGTGGAGTTCATCAGGCTCAGTTTTTTCAGAACCTCATGCTAGGCCTATATTCTCTTTCAGATGTGAAAAGCAAGAGCTTTTTGAAGCCATCTAGTTTCCCAGGGAGAGTTTGAAGGAGAAAAGATAAAAAGATCATGTACTTAAAGTTGGAAAACCTAGAATTAGCATAAATTTTCATTAGTCTTTTCCTCTGAAGAAGCAAAATATTGCTAAAAATGGAGGAAATATGTGCTTCCAGGGAATTCATTATATTACTCTTTTGAATTACAGACCTGACACTTCCTAGTGGCTTTTACTTAGTGTGTAATGTTTCTTCTCAGGGCATAGTCTATTGTAGTGAATTAGAGTACATTTTTACTATTTATAATTATTGATTTAAAAAAGAAAAGAAAGCTAAACATGTAATAACTGCCTTTTATTTTTATTTTTTTTTGTCTAGCATAGTATTTTATATCTACCCAGTGATTTGCAGTAGAGCTTACCATTTTGTCTGCATTGTATTGTTATTCTCTGTCTTAAATTGCTGTTGCAGTCTTGCAGGAAGCTCCTGACAACTGCGGGATGTCCTCTCTGAGTTCCCTAGTACTATTCAATAGAATAGTCAGTATCTCAAAGGGGTATGTTGTAATGGTGGAGAAGTGTTTAACAGTATCTGTGTTGATGCACCATACATCTTAGATTTAATATTTTTAAATCTTTTGTTAGGACTTTGAATGCTAGAACTGCAAAAGCTTTTTTAATAGCTGCCAGACTCTTATGTACAGCAGAGTTATTCTGACAAGCAGAACTCTTAGCTGAAGCCTAGTTTATTAAACATCTTTATCTGCACCATCTGGAACGTGCTGTAAATCCTACTGTATAAACAGAGGTGAGAAGACCCCACAGTGAGGTGCCTGTTTTGTTCACGGAACATTTTCTGAACACAATACAAATATGATGAAACATAAAGCTTTTCTTGGATGAGGTACACCTGTGTGTTCATTGTGAATAAAGTTATGAAATTGGTACATCATTAATACATTAAGATTTCCTGAATGCTGCGTATAATGAGTAGATAAAGGGACTGGGCTTTTTTCTTAACAGAGTATTTATTACCTGTTATTAAAAAAAATAATGTAAACAATACAAGGTACCAGATTTTGTTTTTAGAAGGCAAAATATATTTATACCTACTGTGTTTATTCCCTTTTGTAGCAGTTTTTCTTTTTTGAAATGGATGCGTTTAAAACTGGGTAGTCATCTTGAAAAGTGCACTGGGGAATGTCCTCTTTACTTTCATATAATCAAAATAATAGATGTCTTAAGTAGTTGTAAGTAGTATTAAGATCCAAGGTAGTGACAGCACTACAGTGTTCAAGTGAGCCATTAAACACTAATTTTGTAATACTGTCATGTTCATCAAATTACTATTCTATTTAGGGAAATGCTTATTTTACCAAGATATGTGCAAAAATATTTAACTCTCACAGCTTTCTTATTAAGGGGATATACAACTAGTTTTAAACATAATATTTTGCAATATTTTTTCTATGAAAAATTCTCAGATGCACAGTTGTGACCATTGTAAATCTTATGTAGATTTCCAAGATAATTAGAGAAATGGTAAATTTTGTAGCAGAAAGAATAAAATTATGACAGGTCTGTCAGACACTGGAAAGTAATCTGCTGAATGACCAGTGTTCTACAGGATAGTGAATGTAAAGCATTGTTTGTTTTTCACTGGTCTTACTTTGTCATAGGATGAATTCCTGTCAGATGGGGATTGTTTTCTTTCTATTGTAATCAGTAAAGAGCTTATTTGTGAATAAATTATCTATATTTATTCTCCCACAGTAAGTGTGCATGTATGTGTGAATGAATGGACGGCGGAACTATATTTATGTCCTGTGAAAACTGCAAAAATCTCCCACATTTGACTATTTTTATATAGCACTGGTGATCTAAGTCTGAATCTAGCAGCATCAGTGCCAGTACCAGGCTGTTTGCTGAAAGCAACGAGATCTCTTGCTTCCCCTCTCTGTCTTACTTTGCCTAATTTTCATGATACTTGGGCAAATGTGTGCACACACCAAACAAATCATTATTGGTGGTGTAGGAAGTGTTTGAGACTGTGAAAGAGTTTGTAAGGTCTTGCAAGCTGGGACGACTGGGGAGCACTCAGCCAATGACCTGCCTTGGGGGGATACCTTCCAGTGAGTCCTCCAGAGAGGAAATGAATAGGCATGTTTTGGATGAAGTGCTTTAGCATCACAGGAGGCTGAGAAAACTATGTCAGACACAAACTAGCAACTTGAATTGGTATTTGAATACAAACAACAAGTAGTCTTTTTGGTACTTAATTTTCAATATTTTTCGCATGTTCTTTTTATAAAAATAAATCACATCAAAAATATTTCTGGAATTACTCTTCATTTTGAATGCCTTCTGATTTTGAATTACTGGATTTGAGAGCTTTCCTTAAAGGGATCGATTTTATTGGAAAATGCTAGCACCTTTCCTCCCTCCTCCTAGACAATGTGATTAATTCTAAAATGAGCACCTAAAATCATAGGGCACCACTCAAGGTATTGCTTGTCATCCTAAATGCAAAGTTTAAAAATGCAAGGACATGTTTTACTTATACACTTTTTTTTTTCCTCTTACTAGCTGCTAGGTAGAGGGAGTATGTAAGGAAGCCCTGAGTCAATAAGAACAATCTTTTACTTAATTTGGATGTTCATTAAATCAGAAAGCTTAAAGCAAGTAATAAACCCTCCAGTTTATTTTGCATGATCTGGTTATAATTTTGTTTTTAATCTGGATGCTTTATTTTTACGTCTGTTAGTGTGAGTGACGAGACTCTCACTGACTTCATTGACATAGGATCAGGCCATGCTGTGGAAGGGGGTGTTAGCCACTATCTGATAGCCAGGACATATTTAGTGTGATCAATTTTAAACGACTTCTTTGTCTTTAACAAATTGTCATATTAATGGCTTCAGTGAAAAAAAGAACAGTTAGGGTTAGGGTTATATATGCTCATCAGCACTGTGGAAAAGAAGCTGTTAAGGCTTTGGAATGTTTTAGGTTTAAAAGGGCAGCTAGAGAAAAATGAAGGGTACTACAGGGTATCAGTAGCTGAGAAAGCTTCCTTTTCCTCTCTCTTTTTTTTCGCCCCTCTATTTTTATCTCCCTTGTCTCCCACCTCTGCCCCCCTGGCCATTCCTCCCTTCTCTCCCCTGCCCCTGTGCTTTTTTAAATCTTTTCTAGTGGCAGAAGGTTTCATACAATATGCCTGTGTGCAAACCAAGGTAACACTTTAGTTTTGGAAATAGTGCATATCAGTAGCATACAGATAGATGCCCGAGGTTTATGCAAGATATTTAGGGATGACTGGTAATCTTTTAAGTGGCATGTGATAACTGATGCAATATTGAAGGGGGAAAGTCTTAATAAATAGTGATGGCCTAAGCATTGCTGTTCTCCAAGCATGCTGTCTACATTTATGATCAACCGTGAACTGCACATTTGTCACCCTTTCATCTCACAAATGCTTATAACTAGGTAACAGCGAATTTACCTTTTAAAATATATTCACGTAATGTTGATTTGAGATGTTCTACAATTATTTGTTGTTATCTAGTTCTAGATAGTTCTCACCACACCTTTAGTCCATCTTCAGTGGAACCTAGCCAAGTATAAATGGTTATAAATCTAGTTTTGCTGTGAAGGGAAGTATAAAACATGCATTTTCCTGATTTATTTAGAAACATAGAAGGGCATCCTAGCACTACTCTCCTGTTGTGCACACTGAGTTTTACATTGTTTATCTCAAATATTTTGTATTGCATGTTAATTAATTTTTTTCATATCTTAGTAGTACAAAATTAATTACAAAATAATAAAAGGCACCCTTACAGTTCTAACTATTCTATGCAGATGTCTTCCAGAATTTACAGGTACAATTTTAGTGGTGATGGTTGGTAAGTAGATTATTTTCACTTATTTATTGGCAGACTTGTTTTTATATGTATTAGTGACAAAATGGACTAAGCACCGCTGTAAGTTATTGTATTTCTGTAGAAAATGGAAAATAGTGTAAAATTGTTTTTGTTAAATGTTGGCAGTTTATAAATAAACTCGTCATCTCCTAAAAACCCTCTGTTTTCTGACAACACATTTGACTCCAGTTTCTTTGTTTTCCAACTGATATCCTTTGTAATTATTGTTAATCACTTTTCAGTGATAAGCTGCCTTTAACTTGAACTGTGCCTTCTTTTGTGAATTAGATGATGACAACAGACTTACTGTGGTTCTTTTAAACATTGACAGTTAAGCCTTTTTAAAATGTTTTTTTAGGTCTTTGTTCAAGCTTAGTTTCTGAAAAGATTGAGATGAACAGCAGTTCTTCTGGATGAGAAGTTTCTTGTTGGCAATAGACATACAATAGCTGACTGTACTGTCTAGAGTCGCAGAACTTGGACAGCTGATTGATGCTTATGTTTCTGTAACTTTTTTAAGGTTCAGCATAAAATTCTGTGACTTGCCTTTTTTAAAATCTGGAATCAAGTGGAATAGCTTATGCCAGTTTTTCCAAGTTCCATACAAGTTTTGTGCAGACATAATTGAGAGGAAGACATTTCACAGATCTTAAAAGCCGGTAATTGCCCTCTTATGTTCAAAAAATGTATTTTGTTTGATTATATTAAAGATAGATGTAGTATGGAAGCATGGTACTTTGATTCCAGTTGACTGCCTTTAGAACAAAAATTTTGCTGTATAAATTTTGTGAGACTACCTGAAGAAGAATCCTCAGGTAACCCCTAATCAGAACTGGATGAAAAGATACTTGAGGTATGCTCATTATTTTTGTAAACTTTCTAATTATGCAAATACTTATACATTAACAACTGGATCCATAGCATTGATGTTTTAGATCTGCAGTTAAGCTTCTGAAGTAGTATACTACTTCATGTATAGTTCTGTGATTTTGTTTATGAAAAATTGTTCATTTTTTGTCAAAACTGACACATTAAGATCTCTTTTATGGACTTGAGTTAATGCTGCAGTAAATTTGCTTCCAGTCCTTGTATATCAGGACAATCAGTAGCTCTATAAAGAGCTTTCATTGCAGGCTGTTATCCAAATAATTCTGAGATTCATTTAAATAATGTATTAAGTTAATAAATATTAATAGAATATTGAACTATCAGAGTATGTGATTGGGGTTGGGTTTTTATTATTTAAGCAGTGGGATATTTTGGTATATTGGGATATTTTAGTATAACATCATATGTAAAAACTATTTAAATAAAGTTAGAGAGTTTTCTATTTTATATCTTTTACAGGGTGTGACTAGAATCGTAGGTCCCATAGTTCTCAAGTTCACTTAAGTGTTTCTTGTCTTGTCATCTTGGTATCTTGTTCAGATATACATGCAAAGAAGTGAAAAATATGTCTGCATGGCCATTATCTTCTACTTGCACTACTTGCACTTTGTAATAATTATTTGCTCTCTGATATAGTCCTACAAGTCTTCCACTGTTCTCTAGATCCAATAAATCTAAATCTTCCCCAGCTACTAATAAGCAAATGAACCTCTAGAACTTCTTTGCTGGCTGCCAGAAGGCAATGGTGGTATTGTCTGGTTTTCCAGAAGCCTGGAGTATCTGGCTGTTAACTCTGCAGTCTGCTTGGGGTTGCTGTGCATCTGAAAAGCTAGCCATGGATTCACCACTTCCTTTGTAACCGAATGCTTGAAGCGCCTTTGAGAACTACTTTTCTGCAGTATCTGGTAAAGATATAAAATAAGAAAAGTTGAAATGTTATGTCAAGAAGTATCAGTAGGGAGAGGTAAGTTCATGGGGCACAGCGTGGAAAAAAAAGCACAACAGAAGCAGTTTGTTTGGCTGAGTCTTCCTACTACCTGCATGAGCTATGTCTGACATGCAGACATGATGACAAGCTAGGAAAGCGGTTTCTAGGGGAAGATGGCATTCTTTGGAGAGCAAGCGTTTTTCAAATTTTGAAGTGGAGTGTTCAGAAGAGAAGTAGGAAGTTTTCTATTTAATGTGAGACAGTTTGGGGGTTTTTGTCTTTAATATATTCTCAGCTGACATACCCTGTAGTATCAGGGGTTTGGGGTTTTTTGGTGGGTGGGGTTTTTTTTGTTTCGTGGTGGGTTTTTTGGGGTTTTTGTTTGGTTTTGGTTTTTTGCCAAAGTACCCCTTCCTGGTGTCTTAACGCTCAAAAGATAAAGGGGATAACAAAGACTTTTAGCTAAAAGCTTACATCTTTAAACACATACAGGCATGAAACCAAGTCAAACTATAAAGTATCCCAGTTCTATAGTGTCACTTCAGGTTAGCATGTCTGTGTATGCATGTTTAGCTGTGTGGGATACAACTGTTTTTACCCGGGGAGATTTAGCAGTACTGCAAACGTCAGTGGAACCATGAAAATTTAGTAGCCAACATGGCTTCACTACTGAAGGACAATATAGCTTTTTCTGATGAAAAGGGAAATGGGAATCTTCTACTCCATGCATAACTGGTGTCTTTACAAGGTACTGTCTAACTGTGTTTTGTGAGGGACTGGCCCCTTTTATAACCCCTGCTGTCTTACCACTGTCTACCACTACCTCCCCATCCCCACTCCTTCACCAGTCTGCACAGCTACACTGGCCCCCTTGTACATCCTGGACCCTCAGGTTTGCGTCCACATCAGTTGCAACTTTCCAGTTTGCCTATGGTTTCTTAATAACCCATTCATTAGTGTGGCTGATGAGGTCTGTTATTTGCCTTTGCCTCTGTTAGTTTATCTGTTGGGTTTATGTCTATGCGTGCTCTTGTTTGTGCCTTCCCCTTGTTACACCTTTTGGTATTGGAATACCAGATACCTGTAAGAGAGCAGAGACTCTCTCCTTTTACATACCCTTGCACAAACTGGTTTACCTGCTTTCAGGAAAGCTGAAAACCTTGCTTAACTGTAGTTTTTTTATCCCATGTCAGCTTTATTCTTTCACTTCTGAAGCCTTTTCACTTTCACTGGAAATGTAAAAGCTTTCAAAAAGTCTTAAAATTAATAGATTTATTGATTCCTACAGTCCCGTGAAACACAGCCTATTCAGTTTGGTAGTGCTTGACTTGAATTAATACAGAAATTAAAATTCAATTCCAGCTGCTCATGAGATTTGAGCTGTAGTTGCAGTTTTCCCTGCAAGATAGGGCAACCGCAAATACAAAGGGAAAACTGAAACTACTGCTTGAATTAAGGAATCAGAGAGGAGAGTGGGTGGCAGACGTTAGAATTAGTGTCTTGTGGACTATAATGAGGATGGAAAGGGAACAACATGAAATATAAATAGAAAAATTCCCTTTCTATCTTGAAAGGTTTCGGGCTTTCTCCATCAGCAATAGGTCTGCAACTGAGAAAGAGAACATGCTAATGAACATGGTGCCACTGGGTTAAAAATAGGGATGCAGACTTAAATGTGTATTGATACACAGCAGCTCAAAGCTGACTGCACTGAGTCATATTTAGGAACATGAAAGTGACCTGGGAAAATGTTGGTTCTTCGCTATCCCTGCTAGCAGAACTAACCACTGCAAACTTACCAGCTTGGGGGTTAAACTATCAGATTATCTGTAGGAAGTAGCACTGTAATAAACTGTTTGATGGCTCTGGACATGTCATGGTTTCAGCAAGGCCCAAAATCCAATTCCGATTCCTAGCCCCCCACCCACATCTCAACCCCATGTGAGATGGGTTTTTCCAGACAAAAACACGAGACTCAATATGGGGGAAGGAATATATTACAAAGACTATACACATAAATAAATACTATAATACATTGCATACAATCTTAACTCTATATTTATTTCTACCATGACAATAATATTTACAATGGGCTAAATCTCTTCTCCCTCCAAATAAAAGTCTAGGAGAGAAGAAGAAGAAAAGACCCCTTCCAGTCTGTGAGCAGCAGGTCTTCCTCTCTAGGCAGTAGGTTCTTTTCTTCTCTTCCACCAGAAATAGTTGCTGGCTCTCTGCCAGCACACACGAGGGAGGTTTCCAAGTCTCTCTCGGCCCCCGTCTCCAAACAAGGGGTCTTTCCATGGGCTGCGTAACCCCAGACACGGCCGCTACACCATGGTCATATCACGAAGCACCGGGGTCTCCGTGACGGTCTGGTATCTTCAGGGGAAATCAAGCCCCTGTGCAGAGCTCCCATGCTCTGCCTCAAAGATGGCTGCCAGCTTCTCTGAAGCTGGAGCAGGGGGGGCCAAGGTCACCCCCCACACACACACATTCCTTCGGCCGTCCTGGCTTATCTCTCAGGAGGCCATGAGCTTCCTAGCTCCTCTCAGCAGTGCATACTGCACTTTAGGACTCCTCTCAGTCCACCACCCCCTCCTCTTTCTCGGAGGGGTCTCTAGTGAGTTTGGGGGTTTTGGTTTGTCCAGTTCTTACCCTCCAAAACTCTGTTCCTGCTGCTGGCTCGGTTCTACTCCTGCTGCTGCTTCTTCCTTCTCTTCAGACATCTCTGTGTCTTTCATGCAGCATACCGGCTTCTGCTGCTCCTTTTGGTCCTTATCAGTTGGCTCTTTGCCACTGCTCTTCGGACGCTGCTGTGTCTACTGCTGCTCCGTCTGCTCCCAGCGTCTCCCAAGGCTGCCTACCGGGAGAAATTCTCCCAGCTCTTAGCCACAGGCACTCAGCCCAGTTCTGAGTCCCTGCAGCCCCCCAACCGGGGGCTGGGGGGGGGGCAGAGGCCCCCAAGGGGCCAGAGCCCCTTCTCCTCGTGGCCTCTACAACATGGCCACCTCTTCTTCTCCAAAAGTACTACTGCTTCTCTTCCGGTCTCCAGAGATATGTTTATATTTTGCAGGAGCACTGATTGGTCAAACCCCAAGGGTCTCCACCCCCTGGGGGTTACCACTTTCAGCTTCAGGGAGAAAACCTAGCTCAAACCACTACAACACATTAAGGAAAGAGGGGAAGGTGCGTATCTCCATCCCTCTCTAATAAGAGGTTTCCATAAGGGAAGCAGAAATATAAAGCATATTTTTCTTCAAATCTGGAGGGCAGAGGAGGGGGTGAGGAGAAGCCTACTGAATGTACACAGAAAGTAAGATTGACTCACCACCCCAAAGGAGAGTAATCACATGGCACAGGAGACCTGCTTCACCACTGCATGGAACGGGCAGATGGACCTGCTTGTCAGCCTTTATCAAGCCTGATATGTCCCTTTTGTAAGGGCTAAAAGCTACTTTATGCTTCTTCAAGTCTGGCTATGTCAGTGAAGTTGAGCCTTCCTACATCTCCCTGTATGGTAACTAGTTTGCAAGATATTATCATACTTCTTTTTATCTCCATTTTTTTATTTTCTGAATCAGTGAATATGATGGTTTGTTTGTTTGTTTTCTTTAGTGCCAAAGGTTTGATAGGAAGAATAAGTATATATCCCCACTCAGGCCAAGAAGACGACTATGCTTGCAAATGATGCATAAATTAACTGAGAAAAAATTAACTATATCTCAGCTGAAACCAGGGCATTCCCTCAGCCCCCTCACCAGGGTGGCAGTACAAGAAGCAGAAAAGGCCCTGGTGCTGTGCAGACACTGCTGAGCAATAAGAAAAACACCCCTGTATTATCAAGTTCATTTTTGGCACAAATCAAGCAAATCAAACACAACCTCCAGTCACTAATTTACCAGATCTGTTGAAGCTCAGCAACTGCAGGATTGAGATGTTGAGATTTCCTGGTAGGACACTTTAATTCTTTTTCCACAACTGTTTCATATGTTCTTTTGAAGTCCACAGAGAAGGCACTAGCAGATTTTACTTTACATTTTCAGTGGTAGAGCATGCCCAGAGTATTAGTGCCACTGTTCCTCTGAGAAGAGTCAACGCGATCACTTATTGTGATGATCTGTTTATAGACTAATTTGGGCACAGCAATACTAGAGCACAACTAGTTGCAAGTATAACCTCTCCAAACATGCACCATGCAGACACTGTCTCCTCTGCATGGACTGTTCCACTTTGCAGATTCTCCCCACTAAGCTGCATCGCTGGATTCACAGACAGCCTGTGTAGAGCAGTGGGAGGTTTCATCTCCCATGCATTCCTGAATTTGCTCACAGCACACAAGGCAGAGTAAAACAATCCACAGTGAAGAGGCATCCGGTCTACCTGGAGAGCGGCAGTAGCACTGCCTGACCTGCTTGCTCCTTTGCATACTGTGTCCTGGGTGCTGAAATGGAAGCATCCCAGCTCTGTCAAATTGAAGGGATTTTTATTCTATTTGCAAAGCTTTTGTATCTGCAGAGGACCTTTCAGTTGTACAGCCACAAACTGTACTCAGGTCACATCCTCTCTTTGTAAGCTCCTACTTCTGTAGGTACTGTGGATATTGTTTTCTCCAGGGTCATCTGTTCATCATGATCTCCTCTCTGTGTGAGGTTGTTCTTTCTGACTAAAAACAAGCAGGAAAAATAGAATCTGCTACTAACCCCATCTCTGTGGACCCCTGAAAGCCCATGGTATTTGTCTATAAGCTCTATTGTACACCTGGCCAGAGCAATTCAAAGCAAATCAGTTTCACTAAAAGAAGACCTTATGTGGGCCTGCTCCGTCCTATCAGGACTTTCGGATCTGCAACTGACCTGTTGAGGTGTCAGGTGAATTTCAGTCTTTGAGCTCAGAGTAGAGCTGGACATCACATCTCCACCTCCCACAGTATCACTAATACATCTCTTACACAGTCTTTCCTTCTTCAAGAAAACTTGGCTTTAGGAACAAAGAGAACAGACAAGTTAGTGTCTCCACAGATTTTCGAGGTTTATTCAATATTGCAGATGCACACACTGAATTTTAGCTTCCATAAGTCCAGGCTCAACCTAACACAAGTTCAGTGCAATCCCAAAGCTCCTTTTCAAACTGTAGTCCCCTTCTGATTCTGCCAATCAGTGAAATCTTTCGTATCTGATGTTTTGAGCTCCTTGCCCAATTGCACAACTGGGCTGGGCTGAATGGGGAACAGGGTAAATGCCCAGGGGGTTTTCAAAGCCAAAGCAAGAAATCTACGCTCCTCTGGACCAGGGACAGTTCTGCCATTGGGGCTGAGTCAGAGGACCTCAGGGCTCTCTGTGGTGGCTTTGGCCGCTTGTCCATTTTGCCAAGAGACCCCCTGGGAGCTCCTGAGGAGGAGTTGGCACTGAGTGTGGTGATGGTGCCCAGAACCCACTGAGCAAGGGGGTGGGGATGAAGACTGTGGCTTGTTGGCCAGGTTATGTGGCTCTGTTGGCTGTGACATCACAGAGGATGGGTCACAATGGGAGCCATCTCTAAGGACAACACCAGGCATCCCCACTGCAGTTGGATTTGGGCAATTGGTGAGTGTGCATGCTGGGGAAAGTCTGGAAAGGATGGGGGACGGGACACATTCCCAAGGGGCTTTCCAATCCTGAGCTAGAGCCAAACCCCTCAGAGCAGGGCAAGGTTCTGCCACTGGGGCTGGGGACAGAGATGCTCAGGGCTTACAATGGTGGCAGTGCCCAGAGAGGATTTGGGAATGTGCTGAGTGCCCCTGACTCCATCGGATGTTGCAGCTTGGCAGGGATGGGGCCTCTGGAGACTCTATTCACATGTCTCTAACTTTTTCAGAGGACACGGCCCAGCCAGGGATGACACTGTCAGGGTTCCTTTGGCTGCCCATTTTGCCAGGAGAGCCCTTGGGAGCTTCAGCCCGGTGGCTTTGTCCTTGGGATGATGATGCCAAGAAACAGCTGAGCCTGGGGGTTGGGGATGAAGGCTGGGGACTTGTTGGCCAAGTGATGCAGCTCTGGTGGCTGTGATATCATAGAGGACAAGTCACAATGGGAACTGTCCCAAAGGACACTACCAGGCAGCTCCTGCCCCACTCCCCCAGTCTCTTGCTCCTTCTCACCCAGACCTGCTGAGTAAACTTTTCTCCCACCTCTCACAGGTCATGGATTCATCAATTGTCCTCTTCCTGGCTGTGCTGGCCCTTCTCCCTGAGCAGACACACGATCACCAGATCGATGTGTTCACAGCCCAGCGGATGAAGGGGCGTGAAGAATTTCTGCATCATGAGATGATGCGGCTGTGGCAGGATGTTGAGTGGATCAGGACCCTGGAAGAAGACCAGCTCCTTTTCCTGTTGCAGCACTGGCTCTTTTGGGCTGTTGCAGTAGCTGAGCTCACTGTGCTCTGCTGGCTGGCCTGGCAAAGGAAGGTTGCCTCTCACAGCTGCCGTGGGCAGGACAGCTCCAGCAGTGAGGAGCGGGAGGAAGAAAAGAATGAGGAGGAAGAAGACCTCAATGAAGCACACAGATTTTTGCTCAGGCCTACCCTATCACCAATGCTGGAATTGCCCGACATGTGCAGGAATCTGAAGCATCTTGTCCATGATCTCCTGTTCATCAGCCGAGAGTTTTCCCGGAGAACTTCCATGCCAGAGATTTACCCAGCCACTGGGATGAACAGCTCTTTTGAATCCTGGAGCATCAGCCTCCAGAATCGAATCTTCTACCAGCTGCTTGTGGTCCTGCGGCCACCCTGTGGGCACTCTTTCATCCTGGAGCAGGTAACCATGGGGCAGCAGCCAGAGAGGTGCTCTGATATCCATGTGGAGCTGGAGTGCATGTGCTCAAGTGAGCATGGGATGGAATATAACTTGTGTTTTCTCCATCCCACTGACAAATGGCTACCACAGGATCAAAGGTCACCTCTCCTACGCACCCTCTGCACAGAGTCCTACTTAAATGTGGAGAAAACTGCCCACTGGGCACAGAATTTGCTGGAAGCAGCTTGGTGGCATTTGCCTCAGTGGCCCCACCGGCATCTATGGGTGCTGCGCTCCTCCAGGACCTGCAGGTTCCTCGTGATCAGCCCCTCTCAGAGGCAAACCTGCACTGAGATGTGTTTTGTAGTGCAGCAAGGCAGCTCAGGCAATTACCTGGTCCTGGAGTAGGCAGCGGCCAGCTTTCCCACTGTGCTGTTTTCAGCTACTCTGTATAGTCAGTTTGAGGGTGCATCTACTGCATATACTTACCACACAGCCACTTGCTCAACCCCCTTCCCTTACCCGTCACCCTGGTGGAATGGGGATGAGACCCCAAAGTAAAACTTTAGATAAGTTTAATAGTAATAAGTTTAGTAATAAGTTTAATAATATTAGGAATAAGTAGAATGTTCTCACAAAGTGTGTGGTAGTCACAGTTAGCTTAGTTAGTAGGGGATAGAAGACTTATTAGTCGTGTAGTTACCCAGTATAAGATAGGCAGGAAAGGATAAATATGCAGTAACCTCCATTTTGAAAATGTTGGGGACCCTCAAAGCCCCTAATGAGCATGTAATGGGGGACATGCAGTAGGCATGTCAGTAAGTCTGTAACCCCGGAGTATCTCAGCCTTTGGAGAAATGGGGAGGGACCTGCATTTCAGGCAAAGGGGATAAAAGAGGCTGTGACTTCCATCAAGGTGAGAGACCTCGTTGGGGATTGTCCAATGAAGTCTCCCTTTTATTTGAATAAAAGTTTGACTTTAGCTCCTCTGTCTCTTGGCTATCTTTGAGGCTCTTAATAACTGTATTATTTTTTGGAATAAAACCAAAGTAAAATACAACAATAGTGGTAATTAATAATAAAGATGATAATAAAAATGGAAAGGAAAAAAACCCCATACAAATACAAATAGAAACCCTATACAAATATAATTGCTCACCACCTGCTGACTGATGCCAGAGCCCCCTTCTTGAACCGAGATCAGTTATATGTGAACATACCTATCTATGTACTTTGATCAGGGATGAAATTTCCTCACCAAAGCAATCAAAGATTCTATTTCTCTAGCAAAAGCTGTAAGGCTGCCTTTCTCCTTAACTCAGTTCATATGCTAATGCCAGAACCTTTCTCAACTTGCTGTCCACTGACACCCTACAATCATTTGCACTGCCCACTCTTTTCACCTCTCCAAATGACAGTCATTCTTAAATTTGACCCAGCAATCTTACTTGGCAAGAAAAAAGATGTTAGTGCATGGAATACATCTTCCTTCAAGTCTACTGGAGTTTGCATCTCATTTGTTGCTGTGATCTACTATATAGTGTCAGAGACTGAAATGGTTAATGATTTATGCATTCCAGGAGTTTGCAGGCTTTTGACTTTTGCCTTACACCTCTGATGGGCAATTGGGCCCATCCCCCCCTCTGCCAATCTTGAAAGGCGGGAACCAGGCCAGACTCAAACACTCCGCGCAGGCCCAGGGAGAGGTTGGAGGCTCGAGACATGGCTCATGACACTAACCATGGATATAATAACTCATAACTTCTTGGAGTGTGAGGGCTTCCCTCCTTCACCCCCAGCAGATCAAGGCCACCACTTCAACCGACAGACATGGAAGCGGCAACTACCAAGTGTCATTGCTGGACCCCGTGGGCGGTGTCTATATGCATCTTTCCACTCTCATATTTTCTTTCCCTTACTCTCCCTTACCCTTATCCTGTCTTTCCTTTCTCTCCCTTATGCATTTTCCCACCCCGAAGTTATCCCTATGCCATATTGCTATAAATTATATAGATGACAACACCCAAAATGCTAACATACCTGTTGAAACAAAATTGTTAAAATGAACCCTACCTATATATGTTTAAAATAAACCTTGTCAATATATGTTTTCAGACACCGATTATTTAGTGTTGTTTCACTTTAATCCACCTCAAGGGAATTATTGATAAAAACCTGAGTTACCAGCCCTCCCCTTTTCCTGGGGCAGGTCGTAACATATAGTGACTAACTTTTGTGCATAGCTCCCCACTAAGTGAGCTTTTCCAAATGGAGGGTGTAAAAGGATCTTTCTATACCAAGCATAACAGACATATCTGAGCTTGATCTAAACAAGCCAGCCTCCTGGGCTAATTTAATTTGACAGGGAGGATGCTCCATTTTCATGATATTACTATGCTTCATCACCCAAAGAACCAGACTTCAGATATATTAATAGCTCTTATTACTTAAATAAAAGTGTAAACAAAAGTCTAGATTGACCATTGTTTTCATTTCATCTGTTCCTGTTGTGTTTTCAGAGAACATGAAGGTTATTTCAATTTTCTATGAAGCTTTATTATCCAATTCTATTCATCATTAAACCCCAAAAATATCCCTGGCCTCTATGGCAGCAGCTCTTGTGTTGGCTTTGCTAAATCTTGTTTATTTCAATTGCTTCATATTTCAGTAAAAACTCTTGAATTTCTTTATTCTTATATTTGCTCCTGTGGTCTGAACACAGGCCACTACCTGGATGATTTTCTTACTGATTTGGAGTAAGTTAGGTTGGGTTGGGATTTTGCTTTGGTTTTTTATATATTCACTAAGCTTTGGACAAGACACTGACTCCCCTCAGACTTAAATTACATTTCTCCAGCATTCTCGTCAGCAAGGTATGGCAAGTTAGGAGACTGACACATGAAAAGGGATCACATGCAATTAGTGGACATTTGAAAATTAAAAAAAAAAAAAATTAGTTTCATTGATACTTCTCTTTAACCAGTGCACTTTAAAGGAGCACTTCCAGTCCTACCAGGCACTGTGGTGAGGCTCAAGGTCTAAAGAGTTGGAAGGTGCTCAAACAGCAGGTGTGATATAATATGATACATTTTTTGCATGGGATAGCTACCCATGTGACATCTAAGTGCTTCAAAGAACAAATAATAAAAGACCACACTTGATATGTGTCACAAGCTTTGCCTGGAAAAAAGAATTGCAGCACATTCTGAAAATCCCCATGTACAAGTGATCTGCTGGATTCAGTAGATTGCTAGCAGGAGGGAGGGTGTACTTGTGAGGATCCTTCACTGGGAGTATCTCCTTTTTTACTTTCTCTTGGACTCTTTGGGGTTAACAGTGGAAGTGTCCCAGCTGAGGTTCCTTCCACTTGCTGAAATCCAAAACCATGACGGACTGTAGTTCCAAGTCATTAATTTAAAACCTGAAATTACAGGCAGGAGGCTCTGTGTCCTGATTCTGGCCATGACAGAGTTGATTTTTGCAGTAGCCAGGAGGGACATGACCAGGACCCAGGGGTTATCCTATACCACCTCATGCTATAAGCAGGGGGCAGGAGGAAAGGGTCCCTTCCAGTTGGGTGGCAGGAAGTGAGGGGCCGAGGTTCATGTTGTGTTTGGCCTGGGGAGCACTTGCTTGTGAATCGCTCACCTCTCTTGCACAGTCTGTTATTAATAGTGTTGCTGTTACTGTTCGTTTCATTGCTGTTTCCAGTAAATTGTATTTCAACCCGTGATCTTTTGTGCCTCCAGTTCTCCGCTCCAGCCACCCACAGGGAGAGAGGGAGATGGAGTGAGCAACCTGTGCATAGTTTGGAGTGTTTCAGTGGGAACACTAAATTGGGGAATACCATTCCTAAACCACAACACTATAGATTAAAAAACTGGACCTGAGCCTAATTCTAGCTTGGTTTTGCCAAGCAGTTGGTCTGATGCCATGACTGATTTCTATGGCACTGCATGCAGTTCCAGAAGTACTTGACTTCAGGAACAAGCCCACCAGTGAAGGCACCATTTGGCTTGTTGCTGAAATGACAAAAAATCCCCCTCTGAACAAAATCTAGTCACTTCACTAATTACAGAGTTACTTGTTTTTTTTCACGTTCTATAGAGCAAGCTACAGTCCCTACTGTCCCTCCTCCCTGCAAGCATCTTTGATAAGGGGCATTACCCACCTCACCAACAGATGGAACAAGCACTAACCTTGCCAAGTCCTACGCTTCTTCCAGCCTTCCAAACCACATGCCACTGTTGCCATCTCCAAATCAGGCTTTAAACTTGCTTACATCCTTCTGTCTGAGACAGCTCTGAAACTGCTCTGTAATGGAAAGATGAACTGCAGATGAAGCAAAATCACACAGTCCAGTATGTCTCTTTTAATGTGTTCCCCCTACGAAGATGAATCTGGATTTGTTCAATATTTAGTACATGGTCCTTCCAACAAATAAAGACTTCAAGGCATAACTAGTGATACACTGTCCCCTCAGATTAGAAAAGGGACAGTCTGTTTTTACAGGCTGTGGGTGGTCAGGATACAATAATTACAACCTAACAGAAGTGAAGATTTCTATTCTAGTATAAGGGATACCTGCTCCAAAATTTGGCCAATGAAGTGATGGAAATCATCAAAAAAGATTTGCAGAACTCTCCATTAAACTTTCTGGGAGCAATGACTGATGTCTGAAACAGTACTAGAAAACTTTAATTGGTGTTGAGTTTCAATTCATTAGAGACTATCTTGGTTGTGTGTCATAAGATTGGATGCAGACACAGTGAAATTTTATATGTTTTTTATATGGGAAATCAGAATGGTTGACAAAACTGGTGAGTTTTGCACTTGAAAAACATAGATCTGATTCCATGCTTCTGACTTAGCTGTTTCAGACCAAGCTAGTAAAGAAGAATCACAGGATCACAGAATATGCCAAATTGGAAGTAACCCACAAGGGTCATTGAGTCCAACCCTTAGCCCTGCACAAGACCCTCCCCAAGAGTCACACCATGTGCCTGAGGGTATTGTCCAAATGCTTCTTGAACTCTGTCAGTTTTGGTGCTGTGATCACTTCTCTGGGGAACCTGTTCCACTGCCCAACCACCCTCTGGGTGAAAAACCTTAAAAGTCCAACCTAGACCTCCCCTGACACAACTTCAGGCCATTCCCTCAGGTTCTGGTCACCATAGAAAGGAGATCAGGTCCCGCCCCTCCTCTTTCCCTCACAAGGAAGTTGTGGACTGCAATGAGAACTCCCCTCAGTCTCCTCCAGGCTGAACACACCAAGTGACCTCAGCTGCTCCTCATACGGCTTCCCCTCAAGGCCCTTCACCATCTTCATTGCCCTCCTTTGGACACTCTCTAAGAACTTAGAATCTTTCTTATACTGTGGCACCCAAAACTGCCACAATATTCAAGGTGAGGCTGCCCCAGTGAAGAGCAGAGTGGGACAATCACCTCCCTCAGCCAATGCTTTGCCTGATGCCTGCCAGGACAGGTTGGTCCTCCTGGCTGCCAGGGCACTGTTGACTCATATTCAACTTGCCACCGAGCAGGACCCCCAGGTCCCTTTCCCAGCACTGCTTTCCAGCATCTCATTCCCCACCTGTAGGTACATCCAGGGTTGCCCCATCCCAGGTGCAGAATCAACACTTTCTCTTGTTGAACTTCCTATGGTTGGTGATTGCCCAGTCCTCTAATTTGATAAGATGGTTGAGTCTGGAAGATTTTATTCAGAAAATTGCCTTCCATTAGTTCAGTGATCCAGTATCAGAATTTGAAAACATTTTTATTTCTGAAACCCACCTAATTCAGTACTAACAAGCACATCTGAAACAGCCTCTCTTCTAGCAACAGGTAATGCATACACCACTAGAGTCAGAGATTAATGCTTTCTGCAATAAGAAAGCTGTAATCCTGAGCTTTCAGATTGTAAAAAGCATTCAGTTCTGTCTCTCATGGGTCTTGAGTTATCTGACCTTAAAAATGTCAAGATTGAACTGTTTTTTTCAGCCTACAAGAGCAGTTTTGCCTTTGGCCCAGGGCTGAAAATAACAAGTCACACACACCTAGAATCGTTGCAAGTCCAATTCCTGAAAACACATACAAGATTAGTAGACTAACGTAGGAAAAAGAGTGTCTGAACTGCCACAGCCAAGGCTTTTATCTAGGCTGATGGGTATATAAATAGAGGCAGAATGTAGACATGCTGAATCCAATTAATGTACTCTGGAGAGCATAGTGATTTTTTTCCTGAAAAGAGAAAGCTTCAGTATAACTTCTTTGCCTTTGAAACATCCAGGCCCAGCTAACGAGATGTGCATTTGAAACCTGGGCCTGGTCCTTCCCTGAAGAGATACTTTGCTGATGCTCACACAGCAGCTTGTGCCAAATGACCCAAATGGGAAGAAAGGCCTGTTTACATGTTTCTATGAGGTAAGTATGTCTTTGTTGCTGGGGTTGTGCCAAGCCTCAAAAGCCACACATCGAACGATACAAATACTTGTCTTTAAATTGAAATACAGGGGGGAAAAAAACCCCTATATAAATGAAAAAGTTGGCTCAGTGTAAATAGAATTTTTTATCGAGCAAGTGTGTCTGAATATGCTAGAAGGTGGCTAATAGATGTTTGTTACAGATTACCACAGCGACTTAAAAAACTGCCACCCTTACAAGGTTAAAATTTAATATCCAGCAGACTATATTGATTCATCTGTAGCAGTACTTAATTTTATATATGTTACAGACTAGTCTTGGTGCTTCTCATACTAGTTTTTCAGTTGGTTTTAATTTAACATATTTAAAACTGACTCAGTAATGATGGTCAGGTTGAAAACAAGTAAGAGCCTGAAGGTCAATGCTAATGCAGCATTAACAATATTAATACTGTTGCATTAGCAGCAGCATCTCTTCAGATTCACAGACAACTTATGGGCTAGAAGACCTGTCTTCATGAGCTGTGAAACAAATGAGGTAAGGTGGAGTTCTGGGAGAAAAATGCAATTAGGGCAAGGAACTTTTCTTGAATATAATCTAGGAGTGATTGAGACTGCTTTTGATAGTCTTTTGAAATAGTAAGACTGTAACAGAATAAGATAAGTCGGGAGGGACCTCTAGAGGTCATCTGGGCAAACCTCCCCCTTAATGCAGGGTAAATTTAGATCACATTCAGGCCTAAATTCGTTATTTTGAGAGGGAGATCAGGGAGAAGGAACTTAATTACAAGTAAAGTGTTTTATGTAATGTAACTCTCTAAGAATCAATAGTTTTGAAAATCTGTCATGCACCTTCTATACACCATAAGTTCTGGTAACCTAGGGCCAAATCAGGGCCATATGCTCAGGCCATAGAAAAGAAGAGAACAGAGGTCTCCTCTGGGTTTTCTTATTTTTGCTACAAATGTTATCAGGTTGGAAGATTTCTCCGGGATACTATAGAAAGATGTTGATGGATAGAAACTATTAGCACAGGAGGGAAAGAAGCAAAGTATTGCAATGTATTAATGACAGAGGAATGGATTTTGGTAGCAGCTGTCTAAGGAATAAATCACTTGTGCTTTCTTCAGTTCTTCCTTCTTTTCAACTTTTTTTCATACTCTCATTTTCAAAGTCTTCATTTGGACAACACTGTGGCATTTCGGCTAGGATTTAAAGGTGCAGCTGTGCACACAGAGTGGCTGAAACATAGAATAATAGGGTAATAGGTGTTACCCTATTATCAAGAACTAAAAAGTGTCTGTCCACTGGAAAGGAAAAACCAGAATTATATTCCAAACTAACACCAAGTTGTCATAGTAATTAGTTAGAAGCCTTTATATGTTGAATACTTACGATAGTTTGCGGTGGGATTTGCCTAAACACTTTGCAGATGTTTATCAGGGTATCTGAAGAGATAAATTCACAATACTGTCAAAATGTACCGATTTAGGTTGCCAACACTACAATTTTGCATTGGTTGTTAGGCATTTTAAAGTCCCCTAGCCTTTTTTAAATTTTTTTATGAAAAACTGGTTAGATATCAATCTGTCTGTGATAAAAAGTGTATTTCTTCTGATAGTTTATTTTGGTTTTGACTGTCCAGCCATATTGTTTTAAATATCACAAAATGCAAGACACCAGCTTGAGGAATTTAGGTTTTGTTTGCATGTGTGGAATCATTGTGGCAGTTACACACAGGGAGCAGTAGCCTGGAGAAGACACAAGATACAATTGGTGTTACAGCCTGGACTGTAGATGCAAATTAAGGTCAAATGCTGTGTTTGTATATGTGAACACGGGAGCAAGTGGGGGAAAGGGACACTGGTAAGCCCTTTATTGCGCGGCAGTAAATCTCCCTGGAGGTCGTGCACGATCAGGGGCCTCAGGGAGGAGAGGCTGCACCGGCTCCCGCAGCTTGCCCAGCAATCCCGAGGCTGCGCCCCCTCCTGCCGTGCCGGAGAGAGGGAGGGGGGAGGTGGGAGCGGCGCGGGCGGGCTCGCTGACGCGGCAGGGCGGTGCGGCGGGAGGGGCCGGCCCGGGCGGTGCTGGCGGCGGGGCCGGAGGAGGAGGAGGAGGAAGATGGTGGCCGCGGGAGGAGCGGCCGGCTGCCGGGCTTTCCGCCCTGCGCTGCGCTGCCGCCCCCACCGGAGCCGCCCTGCCTGCTGAGGAGGCGGCGCGGACCCGCTCCAGGTGCGGAGGGGACGCGGCCGGGAGGGGGGTCCGGGAGCGGGTCCGGCCGTGTTTCTCCCGCGGCGCTGGGTGTCGGGGAGGCAGCGGGCCTGGAGGTGGGTGCCCAGCCCTGTCCGCCTGGCTGCCCCTCTCGGCGGCGGGGGTTGCGGGGCTGCGGCGTTCCTTGTCCCCTGCCTGGGCGTGCGGCATCCCCCGGCGAGCGGGCCAGCGCTGCACCTGCCCCGGGCTGCGGGAGCGGCGCCAGCGCGGCCGTGAGCGCCTCCATCCCAGCCTCCGGCGGGGGATTGCGTGCTCTCCCTCGTTTTATCCGTTCCATCATTTTACGTGGGATGTGCGTACCCCAATGCACTGGTTTGCTGTTGGGTTTTTTTTCAGTCTGTTCTCCCCCTTCTCCCCCTCCCCCCACCTTTTCTATGGTGAAAAGATAAAGGATAAATGAAGGGGGGAACGTGGGGATTTTGCATCCGCCGATCGAGTGGTCGCCGTCGCAGCAGGACGGTCGCAGCATCCCTTTCCGCCGAGAGATGCTGCCGGGATTGGCCTCGTCCCGATTTGCAGCAGGGAACCCAGCGGGGCCTGGATCTCCCCATCCTCGCCATGGGGCGTGCTCTCCATCCCTGGGCTGAGGGGGAGGTGACATCTGCTACCGTCACGTTCTGCTTTTAGGAAAGGGAAGGCGTCTTGATCTTTTCTTTCCGGAAAAGCAGTTTGATAACAATGAGTGCCTGAATCACAGTCGTGGTCGGTGCAGCCGAATGTGCTGCATCTGCCTTCTGTAAGGATCAGTGTTAAGAGAAGCAATTTACCAAGACTTGTTTTATTGCCGGTCATAAACCTGCGTTTTAAGAGAGGTGGAACCATGGGCCTAGGCTGGAAAACTGCAACATCCTTTTTGCTTTCCCCTGTTGTAGATTTTTGGGCTGTGGAATTGCAGTTTGCTTTAGAGAGTGCATTGCACAGCTGGCTGTTTTCATAGCTGCTGAGGAACTAGAAGCCAGAGGTGTTTGCCTGACTCTGCATATATTAAGAGTGAGCTAATGTGGGTGTAGGGCAGATCAGCCATGTAGCGTTTTTCCTGTCTTTGGCGTGCATCGTGTTACACCAGCTGATAAGAGGACACCCAGGTGGCTGCAGGTTTGTGTCTGCTCTGCAGCCATGGCCCATGGGGTCCTGACTAACTTGCCCTTGCAAAATATCCCAGTCACAGTACTCCAGGTTCTGCTGCATTGCTGTTAAATCTGGACCAGCTGCACCTGCCTTTGCAGCCCATGTCAGAAACAAGCACGTGATGGCTATGCTTTCCAAAAACTGATGGTGACATAGAATGTGTTTTTTCTCCTTTGTGCTATCAAACCAAAAGTGAGGTGTATGTTTACCTTTTTCTCTAATGCTGTGGGGAGAAGGGGCAGGGTAGACTGCCCAGAAGTGCGGTTCAGGAGTGAAGGGAAACAGTTATTGTTGAATTATGGGCATTTGTGCATATTTATACTGAAAAATGAAGTGTTCAGTGAGTGATAATGGAATATCACAGAAAACTGCAAAACCAGTACATTTAGTGTTTTAATGTACCTTGGGTGGATGTTGTGAGTGTATCGTGAGTGAAAGATAGCTTGTCTTCCCGAGACTGAGATATCTATGAGCTTTTAGGCCAAATAGATTTCTACAAAATTAATGATGGCTCAAGTTTGGCTGTGTACTATGAATGATGTCATTCATTGGTCTAAGTTTTCTTGGACATTTCTGATTGTAGCTTGAAAGATACTTTTATCTTATGCTAATGCATTATCCTCACTTAAAGTAGCAAATTTTCTGGCTACTATGCTGTCTTTTAGCAGATGGAAAGCCAGCCTTTTGGATGGCTATCAAAATAAAGGTATTCACAGATTAGACCTTTAGTTACAAAATGTAAGAATGCTGTGAAGGGGATTTGGTATATCTAGGTAGACAGAAAAGATAGTTTTGTTGTGTGAAGAGGGAGAAATGCCAAAGCTTTTTAGCATATCCCTTTTTGGTTACTTACTATAAAATCCTTTTCACAATTTCTTAAGATGTTAATTTAATTCTCAATCCCTTGTTTATGATAAGTTTACAATTCCTTACATGTTTGGAAGAGTATAAATGCATTCCCATTTTTATAATTTGTTAGAACTGCCTTCATGTATTTAAAACATAGGAGCTAATGCTTTAGAAGACATTTTGTCATGCTGGATGTGGTGCCATGGTGGATAATTGTAGTGAAAATCTTGTAGTCCATCATCTTTTGGGGCAGGGAAAGTGGGTGTGGATTTTTGAAGGTACAAACATCGTGATCTGAACATTTTGTTTGCTCTATATGGATGTAAATACTTCATAATCTCTTGAATTCAGGGACTGCTAATTTTAAGGCTAAAGTTTGTGTCATCTAAATAGCAACCCTAACCAGAAACCTGAATTCTTTGCATATGAGATTTGAATGGGTTTTAATTGGACCAGGAGTTGGCTTCTGATTTTAAGCCACATTCATATGCAATGCCTACATTCTTTAGCTTAAGAAGCCTTCAATATGAAGATTATGTGTGTCTTTGAAATGTGGTTAACATTTCTTTTTATAAGCAGTGCTTAATGGCACTAGAGCTGGCATAAAAGTCACGAGGGTACAAAGAAATGGAATCTCTCCTGTTGAGCTGCTTGTTTTGTATTTTTAACAGTGTGGGTAGTCTCTTGCAATGCTTTTAAATTGTTTGGCCTTAAGTTGTGTCAGTGTGTGGTATTGTTTATGGCAAACAAAATCGGGAAAAACTAATCCAAAATACAGAAAAGATGACTAGGAAAATACACACCATGTTGGTTCTGTAATATTGCAGCACATAATGTGAGTTCAGGGTTAATATCCAAAAGTAATGCTCATGTTAAAAAAAAAAAATAAACTTCATAGTCTTCACATAGACAAAATGAAGGAAAAATCAAGCAGAGGGCTAAAACTTTTTGCTTACATCTCATGGCCTAGATACTTCAGACCAGATTCAGCATTTTTCCCTTGGCATGTGCAATGTCTTTTATTGATTATAGCTGCTCTGGATTTACATGAGATTGTGAGAATCAGACCTTTTCTCTTATGCTCAAAAATAGAAATAATTAGAAGATATTAGAGCTGTTTCAAATAGTTTAATACATGTCATCTATAGGCAATGCAGCTTGATTAATTAAAGCTTAACTTTGAACAAGATCCTATTACCATAGGTTTAAGTGAAGCCATAATGTGCCAGTAATGCATTTTTAAATGTGTTTTTCTGGTTTCATAGAAGGTGAAGATTCCTACTTAATGAGAGAGCTAGCACACAACCCACTGAAGGCTCATATATTTCTGATAGATGGCCTGTAATACATATTGCATCGGGGTTAAAGGTTTCTGAAAAAGAGATTGGTTGGTTTTGCTTCATAGTAATGATTGATTTGATAAATCAGCTACTAAGAGCAGTGTGATAGTATTTTGCTGTTTCTGGTGCATGCATTGGTGTTCTTCTGAAAGGGCTTTGTGTTTATTGCTTTACTGAAGGGGCCTAGGGAAACATCTTTATTGGATGCTTTCACGTATGCAGGCACATGATGATAATGCCTGTCCTAATTCTGAAGAAATAAATCCAGGAGCAGCATAATGGGTACACAACAGATGTCAATGACAGAGGACTTAGCTGAAGATGCTCTAGGATCATAACAGCGTGTTTGTCCACTAGACCTCTTTCTGCTGGAGACAGTCCATCTTGACAAGAGAGGAGAAATGGAGGTGCAGTTCTGTTTCTAAGGAGATCTGTTTCTATGGAGATGCTGCTAGGCAAGTGGCGTCTCACCTGGTCTATTGCGTTTCCTGTGGTGTTTTCTGTCTAACTGCAAATACTTATCAGGAGAAGTTTCCATCATCCAATAAGCCTCTGTAAGTAACTGTCTGTTGATAAGCAGTGGGGTTTTGTACATCGTCAAGAAAACTAGCGAGGGAAATGTATTAGTAGTATTTAAAACAATAAATAGCCTAGGTGAGGTAAACCACATTGGAAGCTTCTGTTTTTCCCATTGCCTAGTGAAAGGAAATGTTCTCTGATGATTAGCCAATTAAAACCAAAACTTTAAAGTTTTTAAATATGTTTTTTTAGACAGGTACCTTCCCCCTATGCTGTCCAGCCTGTTCTTGGACTATTTATTGGCTCCCTCAAATCTTGCTCATAAGCCAGCAATTAAGCATTACTTAGTTCTTTCCTTCTCATGAGCACTTCCGTAAAAATTACTTTCTTTTAGAAGATGATCACCTTGTCACCCATCTGAGAAAAATGTGAGTGTAGGGAGTGAGACACTTCATTAAAAGTCTGAGTTAATGTGACAGCTGAGCAGCACATCCGTGGAATTTTGACTGAATCCTTTTTGTGGTAATTTCTTTTTTCAACTAATTAAACTCTTCTGTTCCTCTGTGGCACCCTTTTTGTGCATCAGGAGCATCTCTACTGAATTTAGTTTTCAAACTTTCAACTCTAAGAGATGAGCACAGGTCAGGAAAACACCGGCACAGCAGTCCCATGGAGTTTACAAAACTTGGACATCTTGGCCAAGATCATTTGAGCAACTACCTAACATTAACTCGCTGTTGCTTTATTTTTTCCTTTTTGGGGATGTGTATCAGGGGGAGAACTGTCTTTCTGTATGTATGTGGTTATGGTGTTGGTTCAGTATCTAGGAGATATAGGTTTGGTGCCTATATTGATTTGGTTAAATAATTTTATTTCTCTGCAAGTGTTTTCACTTTTGTACATAAGGTTCTGATCATTCCTCTTGTGGTAGTCATTCAGAATTTTTTTTTAAAAGGAACATATTTTGCTCAAAACTTGTTGGGTATTTGGGTGGGCAAGAACTTATAGTCTGGGTAAAAGAAGGGTTCTTTTAAATAAAAGGAGGAGGAAAAGATAAAAACGTAATGGAAGATTTAAAACATACAGAATATGTATATCTTTATTTTCCTAACATATGGTTAATCCACATTTGTGGATTTTTAATTTTTTTTTTATTTATTCTAATAAGTGAGTTGCAGTTCTTGACAAAAGTGTTACTGTTACCATGAATTTATGTAGTGTCTGTTCTGATGGGACTTTGATGATGTTTGAAATCTTGTTGCTTTGGAAATTGCAAATATGACACCTTAAACTAAATACATTTAAATTAGGAAAAACAGTTTTAAAAGGACAACCAAGAGTAATATCTGAAAAAGTTCCCACCAAAGCTGGGTGAGGAAGCACAGGGTAAAAGCTCTTTCTCTAGGACTTTCCCAGGCTAATATTAGCAGAATGCTTTAACTAACACTCTTCAAAGAACTGGCAAACCGGTAGGTTTTTTGTATGTTGCTGTCTCCACTAAATATTGAGGGTGGGTACTGCCATCACTGTTGGAAGAGGAAATAGTTACATTTTGTATGATGTGTGTGGGGAGCTGAGGTGTTTTTCCTTCTCTTTTCTTAACAGCTTTCTCACACCAGCTTTTTTATGATCATAGAGTAACTTGAATTGGAAAGGGTCCCTGGATGCCATCTGATCTAAGCTCTTCTCCAGTCAGGTGACTAAGACAAGGGCTGCTTATGCCGTGTTTGTAGCTCTTGGCTGAACCAAGGCATGAAGCTCTGAATCTGAAATGCTGTGCCTCTTGTGGGTGTAGAACACCAACGCATGCAGAAGGTTTTGCTTACCATGCCAGTGGGATGGACACGGCTGCTAGAAGCAAACCTTCCTCTGACCTACCTTCCTTATCCTCTGCTGGGCAAACCACCTGCAGAAAGCTGCTTGCTTTGCTGCTGGCATTGGGGTGATGGGATTGTTGGAGTGAAGAGAATGTACTGTGTGAGGGAAATGGTGATCTCCTCCTGATGGGTGCTGTTTTTTAAGTTCATCTTACCATTGCCCTCCCCCCAGGAAAGGGTATTTGCTGTATTAGCTCATTCAGGGACCCGATAACTTTAATTTTTTGTTAATTGGATTTTTAAGATGATCAAGATGGAAGAAATTATTGCTCAGGAATTTAAAAAACTTTTTTTTGTGTTAAGTTATGTTTCAAAATTAGAGCACTATTTTTAGAAATGAAAGAATCATTAAGCTGCATTCCTATATTCTGATGTGCAGTGCACATAGCTTTAGCTTAATGAGAAAATCTCTCCCAGTTATCACTGTGGTGAGCCAACAGAAATTTGTTGTAAGTTAAAGAGTCAGTGCAAAACCAGTCTCTAGCTTTGTAATTCCGTTGCATTTTCAGTGGACATTTTACATAACCTTTCCAAAAACTTCATGTATATTTCTGATATTCACAGCTATTATTCCTTTTATCTCAGAGTGATAAATAAGGATGAACTTAGAGTTCTACTTTCACTCAAGAATTATCATCCCTTGCTGGTAAATGATAAATGTAATCCACTTATGAGATTCCCATGACCTCATTCAGACTTTGGCATCTTAATTTTATTTCATAGCAATGAGAAAATTCCGAGTCCTCGAAAGCTTCCTCATGCAGGACTTTTTTGGTCTCAGAGTGATGAATAAGGATGAACTCAGGGTTCTGCTTTTGCTCAAGAATTGTTATCCCTTGCTGATAAGTGATTAATGTAATCCACTTATGAGATTGCCACAATATCATTCAGATTTTGGAATTTTATTTTTATTTCATAACAGTGAGAAAATCCCAAAGTCCCCAAAAGCTTCCTCATGCAGGATCACACTAGGGCTGCAAGGCATATGGGAAGAGATGTTCAAGCTTGATGCCTTCTTGGCAAGGGGTTAGGCATCGGTCCAAGGGGACAGCGCCACACTTCATAATAGGGCTCTGCGTTACCTTCAACATCCACGCTCAACATCTAACTGCTTAGCCCTAGTTTAAAGTCTTATCCAGACGGTTCTAGTGGGTTGTATTTTAAGTGTGGCACCCTTTGGCCCACACTTGGTTTTGGAATCAGCAATTTTAGCTGCAGTTAAAATTGAGCGTGGATGTAGGACATCCCCACATATTTTTCCATTTCTCTACTGACAAAAACTGTAAAGACTGAATGTTGTTATTTCAGCTTAGGTCAAGCTGCTTTTGAATGCAAATTTAAAGGCTACATGAAACATGTTTATATTTTAGGAGTTACAAATTGGGATGTTGAAAGTGGTAAAAGGTATATCAGTCATCTCTTATGGCAGTGTCAAGGGAGCTTGCATGAGGTTGGTGGCAGGACTGGATTATTTAGTAAAAAAATTGAACTTGCCTGAGATTTTCAGTTGTGCATAGTACTGTGTTCACCCTGTTCAAACTTCCTGAAGCCTTGCAAGCACTGTGGCAGTACAGCTTTGTAAATGGTTTCAAGCTGAAGTCCAGATTTTAACATTATTTTTGGCTAAAGTAATTGGTGCAGTGATTACACGTTGGTAGGGAAGTAATTATCAACATAGGGCTTTCCATGTTGGTGCCTGTCATTGGTCTTTAAGTGTTATATCCTATTTCAAGGAGAGTAGTGAGGAAGGGAAGAGATTTGTGTAACTGGAGCATCCATCTGGTACATTTTGATGACACAGCCTGATAGTGGGTTGTTACTTGCAATATCTAGCAAGGACATAACATATAATATAAAAAGCACCTGGCTTTGTACCTGAATTACATATTCAGACTGCTGTAATTTCTGAAGTCTGTTTATTCTTGCACATTTGTTTGTTAACTGAATCTTTTGAAGACACTTGGTGATCCAATGACCAATGACTGCTTAAGAACAACATTCATGAAATCAGAACGTTTTTTGTCATGGGGAAGAAATTACCCGAAAGATCTCCACCATGCTTTGATTATCCAAAGCGCAAATCTTCTGGCTGCAGTCCTGTCTAAACAGAAAATGTATGAATCAACAGGAATATAAATCTGGTAACTGTTTTCTGCTGACTAGAGAGACTAAAGCCTCAGAAGTTTAGTCTTTTGTTCTGTTGCTCATCAGCTGTGATAGGCTTTCCCCACAGGCAGTAGTTTCTGAATTCTTTTGTGGTGGCTCCCAAGTCTGTTCTTGCTGATGTTTATGGCTTAATAAGTAAGCACTGACACAGAACTGATGAGATTTTTGACATGTTCAGTTATGAGGAGGCAACTGAGTGTCAGAAGCAAACATGGAGTGAAAATATACCAATTTCAATATGCATTTTATGAGATGGGGGTGATATTGTTGCCAGTTTTAGTCTGGGGACTCAGGGAGGTAGCACTGCTTTTCTTTTTGTTTCCAGGATTATCTTTACAATCACAGATTCTTCAGTCTCCGCCCAGGTACCTCAGGGGAAACCTTCCTGTATGCTAGTTATAATTTTATTTTTCCTGTCCCTAAGTGTAGCATGTAAAAATTGAATTCCTCCTTGTAAGGCATAGCATTGTCATGCTTCAGCTCCATCTGCACGTGCAGGCACTCATGACAAGGTGCTTGTGGAAGCTAATCTCATGCACACATTTTATTTTGTATCTGGTGTGTATCTGTTTATCAGTGTGAAGGTTTTGCTGTGGGTACTTTGTATTTTAAATGCCTTTGAGTTGTGTGTGGTGGGGATTTACAATCTTCTTTTTTCTCTTTCCTCCCATCTGTATCTGGTTTGTAAGTAACATCATAATGTTTTCTGTTTGTTTCTTTGTCCTGAGGAGGCTTATTCTTCTGCTTCTAAATGTAACCCCATTCATGACTTCCCAGTATGTGTGACTTATTTCCCAAGAAAAAGCAATAATGTAATAGTGGATTTTTATCTGCAAGGGGTCAAGTTTAGAAAAACAGCCTTTGCAAAGGATCTGGTGAACCTGTGTTAGACACACAGGGACAGAATTGAATAACTTTGTGTCTGGGTGTGCGTTTAATCTAAAAACATATTTTTCAGAAAAATCCCCACCTTCAAGTCTTGAAAATTATTGGACAGTCATAGACTGAGTTACTGGGAGTACCTTAGAAATTAAAAATTTCAGATACATGACCATTGTGAACACAGAAACAGCTTCACAGTCTACTGTTTGGAGCCAGTGGCCTACAGCATCTAAATAAATTATTGTCTCTTAATGCTGAAGACTTAGCAGTGGGTGGTGACTATTCTGCATAACTCTGGTCCTTCAGACTCAGGAAAAGTTTGTCCATTTTCAGTGGCCTTGTGAATTTATGGTCAAAGAACTTTTTCTCTATTTTACATTTGTTTCTTTTTACATTTGTTTCTTTTTATTGATCTGAATATACTGTTGGGATGGTATCTATATGTATATAAATAAGATGGCATCTGGTTTTCTTCTGCTATGCCAATAAAGGTACTCAGTGAACTACACAAATTGAAGGCCTTGTTGTGACAGACATCTACACAGTTTCTGTTGTTATTGTCTGCCTATGAAGTACGTGGCACTTCTGTAGTCTTCGGTTAGCAAATGAAGTTATGCTGTTGCTGCTGCTGTGTTTGTACACTGCTTTATGTGAGTGTTTGCGTGGTTTCGTCAATTCATTAGGAACAAACGCATTCCTGGATTCTTTCTTTCTCCATTTTACATGGTAAACCTTATGCTGTCAAAAAAAGAATTTTTTTTTTTTGTTCAGCTCTTTGAGTTGAGGCATGACAGGAGTCCAAGGTCAATGGTTGTTAATGTCTCTTGTGAGGAAAAGATTTCACCCTGCAATTTTTTTATCTATTGAAGAGAAATAGCAAGGAGTACAGGAACTGAGTTAAGGGTAATGTTAGAATCTTGATAGCATGTTTCCAGTGTTGGAGCGTAACTTGCTTCTGAAGCTCTTTACTTTGAAAGAACTTACAAACTTTTGATCTCTGCCTGAGTTGTGCGTCCCTTACAGCTTGAGTTGTTTGTCTTGAACAAATAACAGAAGGACGTTAACAGGGTAGGAAAGATTCTTAATAACAGGACTGAAATGTTATCTCCCTTTTTTTAATAAAGGGTAATAATCTTACCTCCTAACCAAAAAAGCTCTGGTAGAAGCGATAGGAAACAAAGCTATGTATGGTAAGGAGGACTTAACTGTGAATGATACAGTGAGATACAGAAAGAACTAAGCATTCGAAAAAAAAACATCTCCATACTGATGTCTATCAGACTGTGAAATAGTCTCCCAGGGAGTGAGGGAAGATACATTTTTGGAGATGTGAACACTCAGTGATGCAAGAGCTTCAACAATACTGTAGGGAGCAATCCTCACCTTGAACAATCTCTTTCAGAGGGATTTTGACATAACTTTGCTTTTCACAGTCCAGGATGAATTCATCCTTGAAACTGATTTAAGCAGCTTTTCTTTTCTTCTTTTGCTTGTCACCAGATGTAGTTTTCCGATGTTGGTTTTTTCTCATGAGAACAACAATTTGGTGGTGAGGTAAATAATTTTGCTTTTTAGTTTTGCCCTTGAAGCAGCATTCCGTGACTCTTTCAGTGGCCAACTTCTTTAGGTTGACATTTCAAGTTGAGCAGAATACGGTAAAGGCTGAGAATGTATGTTATGTGTTTGATCTTGCAAAGGAGAATCAGGTGATCATAGTGTAATTACATATGGTCATGCTATGTAGCAACTTTTTTTATTCCTTTGCAATTGATCAGAATGCTTCTAAAAGTGTGCCCTGTACCAACGGGTCTATCTTTGATATAGTTACAAACATTACCTACTACATTTTGTGCTACTTGCCCTTCTTCTGTCAAAAATACACGTAAAGTAAAACCTGTGGAAAGATCAACTTTCACTTATAAGGATCAGATAGATGCACAGTGAGTGGCAGAGGGAGTGCAATCAGGTGCTGGGTAAAAAGAGATTAAGACAAAAATTGTAAAATTGTGCAAATACCCTCAATGAAACAATGTCTATCATGTGAAGGGGGTTAGTTAATTTTTTTGAAAGTGGTAGAACAGAGACAGATGTTTCAAAGTTAAAGGTATTGAAAAAAATAATTATAATTATTGGGAGAAACCATAATAGTAATGCTGGATTAGCAGAAGCACTGCTAGGGAATATGTTTGGAAAGTTATTAATGGGATTTGGTAGTCAATATAGATCAACAAAAACTCTTTCAGATCCTGATTGTTAGATTTTCCTTCCAGAAAGTGTCATTTCTAGCTCAGGTGTCTTTAACTGCCACAGCTGCCTACCGAAAGAAGGTGCTGTTGTTTGTACACAAACCTTTTTTTATGAAATGATGAAGTGGATATTATAATTGCAAGGTGCCTTGAGCTATTTCAGAACATTTGTCCTTTCTTCCCCACAGGAGGTTCCAACAGTGCCACTGCACCCCTGAGGATATTCATGTTTTTGAAAGCTGCGCAAAATCCATTAATTTGATAGACCTTTCCAGACCTTTAAAATTGGAACAATGGTGAAATAGCATGAAGAAGGTACTGTGGTTCCCGTAGCCATGTGCTGCGAGTTGCTCACCCTGGTGAGGTGACCCAACAAGAGTGCTGCATCTGTGGCTTCTGTTCTTGAAGCCTAATCAGTGAAACAGAGAAATTACCTGCTCTACTGGTGTTGTGCCTGTCAGTTGTGCCTTATGGCTGCTGTACTTTTCCTGTGCTGTGTGAGTAGTTTGAGGAGTTTGAAGGCACACCGAAAATCTGCCAGGGAACAGTCAACTTCTGGTTTTGGTTCTAAATCTGGTAATAAGTTGCTGATGTTGTTGCTGCGTATGCATCCCAGATCAGAAGTCACTGTGAGAGTGCTGGAATGGTAGGGTAGGTCAGGTGCAGAGTGTGTGACTTCAGAGAACGTACTATTATTAGATTTATCTTTTCAATAAATACAAAACATGTAATTAAACAACTACTGCCTGATGCCTTGGGCCTATTATTAAGGCATTTTGCAGTTTTCCATGACTTTATGTTAAATTCACTGAAGCTTGTACAAAGGTTTAGCTTGAATGTGTATTATATAAAAAGTGCTACAAATACCTGGAAAATACCTTTTCTTTGTTTCTTTCTGTGTAGAGCAACAAAGAAATCAATGGAGGTACACTGTTGCTTTAGTGTTGAGGGAGCAAGGGTAGAAGTAATGAATTGATAATCCTCTCTGTGTGGGAGATGACCTTTTTTATTTAAACTAGCACTTAGTTTATTTTGATAGTAGTTATTAAATTGTATCCTTCTGTTTACTAACTGCTTACTCTAGAATAGCTTCTGGTAAAGCCCTGTAAAGATGTTTTCTGAGCAATGAATAGGCTAGCTGAGTGTGGTGTTGTGGAAACCTTGGATAACAGCTGAGGCTATGCTTTTGAGCCTCAACATACAAAATCTCTGAAGTGGAAATTAGTAAGAGTGAAAGGTATTATCAACAGCGAGCTTTCTGAGCTTAACTATATCTTACCTAAGTGGGATTTTCTTCCTGGGGATCCCAGGATTGCAAATCCTTAGGTATTGAAAAAGTAGAAAATACTGTCTGAAAGTCTCAAAGATTTTTTTTTGATGTAGCAGGTCTCACTGATCTGCTTCTAGCAAAACTAGTCATGTCCCAAACAATGATTTTCAGGAATGTAGAAGAAGCAATGTTTTAATGAGGAAAAAACAATCTATAGGCTTCTGATTTAAATCTCTAGCTATGCTCTAATCCTGCCAGTAACAGAAAACTTACTTGGGAACTGAGCTGAGGTGGCACCGAGGCATTGTGCTTGGTTGATTTTTGACTTTTTCAACTTCTTGATGAGCTCAAAAATAAAAATACCTTTTTAACATTTCGTACACTTGTTTGTAGATGGGGAAAAATTGCACCCAAAGAAATCTGTAAGACAACAGACATGCTGAATAAGTAGACTGTTTCCTAAATAGCGCTCTTATGCAAATCTTTTTTTTAGACAAAATGTCTCTTTTCCTCTTGCTGGTAGTTTTGATTCTGTTCTTGTTGAAAGAATTTGCTTATTTGGGTTGAATTTGGTTTTGTTTGTTTATTTTTAATTGTAAAGAGGTCTATTGGGCAAATAGTAAAAACAAACAAACAAACAAGCCCCCCAACCAATAGAACACCCCCTGCCAAGCCTAGAAACTAGTCAATATGGACTCTGGGCGGCTATTTCAAGGCAATTTTTATGTTAATATGGTATTTTCTATTGTGAGCATCTAAAAGTTGTTCTCCTCTAATGTACAGGTTTATGAAGCTTGAGGAAATTAAAAAAAAATGTCTCTTACCCATCATGTTTATGGTAATGTAGATAGGTTGAAAAGAGATTCCAAATCAATAGTTATATAATAGTTTCCACATAAATGACTGAGGTGTTTTAAATTGTCTGCCTTCAACAATAAGGATGCATTTCTTTATGTGATGCATGGGCACTTTCAAAAGCTTTTAATTACTGTTTTGATTGTTTATTTCTAAGTTTCCACGGGATTCAACCAGTGGTTTTGGCATTAATAAGTATCCTGACACTACCTTGTTTAGAATTCTTCAGTGGTTTGTCCATAGTGACAGAATGTATAGGTTAATACAAAAACCAGTAATGAAATCCTACATGTGCTTTGGAGATGGAAGAGACACCATTTAACCTTATTTGCTGGCTATCTTTTTTAACTTCTCCTGGAAAGTAATAGGTGGATGGGAAAATGACCTTTCAAGGAATTGATACGACTGCATTTCTGTATTTGAGACGTGCTCTTGTGCAGTTATTCCTATGCTTTATCTTTTGCTTTCTGTCATTGCTTGCCCCTAGTTTGGTCTTGTCAGAACTCAGAAAATCTCAATAGCAGGTCGCAAAATTTAGAAGATATCAGTCCTGGAGTAAAGCCAAGCAGGAACATCATTTATCAAAGAAGTGATTGCTAAGTAGCTGAATTCTATACATAGTGAACTTCTGGGTAGTATGATGTTGGTACATTTGTACAGAATCTCATAAAATAAACCTGCGGTTGATAAGGTTACAACAGGCAAACCAAGTATCTTCCTATGTATGACTTGTAACCATGTGGAGTACCTTCTCCTCTGCCCCAGCTCAGCACCTGGCAGGAGAAGGTGGGGTGCCTTCTGCTCCCTGCCACACTGGTGTACAACTGTGTCTGCCTCAGGTGTTTTGAAATTTAAAACCTTTTCAGTATCCCATGTTATTCAAAGCAGCAGACTGTCTGGACTACTCACTTTCACAATACAGTTAGTTTGTGTTTGGAGATGATTGAAAGTGAGTTTGGGAAACCTGACACAAAGAGTGGCTAGCCCAGCTTTTCTTAGGAAATGGGCACATTCTTTTCCACCTTTCCCCATTAGAGAACAAATGACCCTTCTATGTCTTGTGCATGTCCCATGCAGAACCCTTGGGTGATTCTTGAATGTATCTTCCTTGTGGCCTTTCCCATGGGAGATGCCACAGGAATGCACAGGGCTTCTGGCTGGCATCAAGGCCACTCTGTAAGTGACAAGTGAGTACAAGGTTTTAAGTAGAGACTTGAAAGTGCTGCTGCACTAAAAGTTTCTATGAGAGGATCTGGGAGATGTGTCTGGTCCAAAGCCAGGACTGGTGAAATGAAGAGAGTCTGGCATTGGAGATCTGTGTAATGCATTAAAGACAGCCATGGGACTGTGATTCCCCCAGGGCTTTGGAGGAGAAAACTCTTGAGGAATTACACAAAGACATATGGAACCTGATTTTCATAAGATTCGTAAGGATTTCTTAAGTCTGCTGTTCTTATACTGCTCTATTGCTTTCTTGTCCCACTCCCTGTATCCTTACTACACATCTTCCAAGAAAGCCAGGAAGCTGGTCAAGCAACAGAAGAGGGTGAGGAGAGCATCAGGCTAAAGAGCTGCTGAGCTGCTGGCCTGGGCATCCATGTGGATTGGGCTGCCAGCGGTTGCTGGACTTCTCACCCTTCTCCTATTGGGATGATCAACTGGGACTGCCAGTGAAGATTTAAGAAAGTCCATTGTCTTTGAGACCCTTACAAAATGAATTTAAAATTGGTCAGTGGCTAAGAAAGTTAAGGATGAGAAATAAAGTTGGTTTTGGATTATCAGCCTACCAAAAGAGCCTACCTTCCAATGTTTTTAATCATAGTGTGTTTTTTTTCCCAGCATAATGCTATTCATAGGTTATAAGTCTTACAAGCTTGAGTGGCTCTTTGTTTTCTTTTTGATAAACAGCAATTGACAATTAGCAATAGAATATCTTAAATCTTTAATGAAGCTTTAATTATGTGTGCATTTTTACCTGAGTAATATCAACTTGTATAAAAACATTAGGTATACTTCACATATGTTATTACCTCTCCACAAAACTGCTCATACACAGATAATTGTTTTATTGTTTATACTTTATGAGTTTGTTCTTGCTTATGGCTTTGGTGAACACTTGTGTTAGTTTGGGTTCTGGATGGGTCTTTAAAGAGTCGATGCTATATGAAGTATAGAATTTGTATTCGTGTATCTAAAAATAGATTTTAAATGTTTTGATTTAAAATTTTTTTCTTTATAGTTCTTAGTACTCTTAAATGTCATACCATGACAACTTCTTTCTCCTTTTCTACTTTTTTCTTTCTCACTGAGACTTGAGTTATAATTAATTGAATAAAATATTATTGAAGGAGATTATTAGAATCCTTACCTGGCTCTTTTTAGTTTCAGCACTTGTCATTTTGCAGTTGCAGTGACCTTTCATAAAAGGTCATGCTGCTAATAGTAATATTTTTATTTGCACAAACAATTTTTTTACAAATGAGTGAGCTCTTCCAGAGAGTAGTTTCCATTGCTTTAGAAGAGGTAAAGAACTGTGTGATAATCAGACTTTTTCTTTTTTGAACTATTTTTTTGACAATTTTCCATGAACATCTGAAATAATTTTGAGTACCTGCTATCATTAGTGGTTGTGCTACTACTGCTGTACAATGAAATGTAATGGATTATAGAGAGGAAAACTCATCAGTTAGAAATAGATTTGCTAGACAGTAGGCTGATTTTCTTGTATAACAACTACCTGAAAAGAGGCTGTAGCCAGGTGGGGGTCGACCTCTTCTTCCACGCAACCAGCAACAGGACAAGAGGAAGTGGCATCAAGCTGTGCCAGGGGAGTCTCAGACTGGACATCAGGAAGAATTTCTTTACTGGAAGAGTGGTCAGGCATTGGAATGGGCTTCCCAGGGAGTTGATGGAGTCACCATCCTTGGAGGAGTTCAAGAAATGACTGGATATGGTACTTAGTGCTATGATTTAGTTGACATGGTGGTATTTGGTTAGTGGTTGGACTCAATGATACTGGAGGTCTTTCCCAACCTTCTGATTCTAAGCAGTATGGCAGTAGCCGTGTGTGTCTCTGGCCAGTGTTTTTATCCACCTTGCCAGCAGAATTTCTTCATACAATACCATGTTGTTTTTTCATTCTGTATGATTACTCAAGTAGACTATGAAAGAACTTTGCCATATCAGAAAGTATGCAGTTGCTATGAAGGCTATTTACTTTTTTGAGAATGGGTTGGGGTTTTTTTGTGGTCATCATTAGGAGTTTATATGCTAAACTTCAGATTGAATGCTAAGGCTCGTTTGGATATCTCTTTCTAATTTTCTAGCTTTTGCTTTTGACCTTTTACTGAATTTCCCATTATTCTTTCCCAGTTGATAAATTTTCATTCAAAATTTAATTGCTATTAATTCCACCTAAGCAGGAGACATAAAAGTGCCAAATAGTCCCACTCCATCTTTGTAGAAACAGATAATGATCTGCCATCAAAGTGTACCACCTCCTGGGTTCCTGTTTGATTTGAAGGACTGACTTACTAGTTTCTTTGATGCCTTTCTCGTGGGATGCTCTTGAGTATTGTTCATGAAGGAGGTAGTGCTTTGTTGTCAGGAAAGTCAGGAAAGGCCTTTGCAGTATCACACACTAGCCATCCCTCAGTACAAGGGTTTTTATTGCTGGAGTGCAGAACTGGGTAGCTGTGCTATGGTGGGGTGTGCTGGCTGAACCTGAACTGAGGCATTTTGCCTGTTTTATCACATCTTCCATGGGTGAAAACTTGTTGGTTAGTGACAGAAGGGATTTTTAGCCCACTACTGGTTATTAAAAATTAGTGTTTGTTCTTCTGTGAAGTGCCTGCATACTAAAGTAACAGGAGCTCTGTGCTGTTATGGTGAAAAAGCAATTCAGTCTGTAGGAGTTTTAAAACAGGATGCATCACTTCCTGTCACTTTTAGTGTTGTAGAAAACTACATGAGCCTTACATTGGTATAACACAGTGCCTTCAGAGCTTGTGAACTGTGGAACAAGGTTAAGTAGCTTAAGAGATGTAAGTATTCTTTGTCACCACTGAATCAAGAGATTTCAATTAAAAGCAGGTTAAAGATGCTAGAAAGAATCTAATCATAGTAAGTTACTCTTTTCTAAAGAATTTTAAAGGTGGGGTTTTATTTTGTCAATATATGATTTTATTATTCTGTTGCCTTCTACATTTTTAATTTCAGTTCCTGAGGGAGAATTATACAAATACTATGACTTATCTTTGATGATGGGTTACTTTGACATGTTTTTAATTTTTTTTCCTCTGGTAAATATGAGACTTTCTTTTGGTGATAATTTCTTTTAATTTTAAATTTAATATTTTTCTTCTCTTTGCAAAAGGTTTCCTGGTCTAAAATTATTTATTTATTAGTTTCAGTAGCAGTGGGAAGAGTCTGTGTGAATTCCATGTTATGCTTCCTTTGAGATTCATTTTAATCTCAGCTGTAAGACACATTATGCAAACTACAGAGAGGAATCTCATTGTTTAGATGCAAACCTGCATCAAGGTGGAATTTGTGAGATTTTGACAGTAGTATTCAACATTTTCATTAGAGATTTGAAAACTAGAGTGGAGAGGCAGCAGTCTGTGGGGATCCACCAGGGCGTTGGAGGACAAGAAAACAATTGCAGTGAGTGTTCAGAGATGGAAGGCGTTGCCCTCAGCAGGTACCAGAGCAAGGTGCATGGTATCGCAGGGAGGGTGCAGCTGGCTACTAATCCCTGTCAAGTGGGGTTTGTTTAGGCCAATGAAGGGACGGTCTTTACAGAGTACTGGAAGTATCTGCAGTGAAGAGGCAGCAGACAATCTGTGCTTGGTTTGGCAGGACTGGGTATAATTAACCAGCTTCCACTGAAATGGTGAGGGGTCGGATGAGATACTGGGAAAACTTTACCAACAGTAAGAATATTGAAACAGTCAAATCTGACCGAGTAACCATGGATACTTGGAGGCCTTTGAGAATGGATAAATACACATATCAGAAATGTCATCAGTGTCACTGATGCTGACTTCAGGAACAGGGACACTGATATGATTGTGTCAGATGGCATCTCAAGATATGACTTAGTGATTGCAGAGTTTTTGGGATGCTGTCAAAGAACTGCAGTTTGATCGGTTTTGTAGACACAGGTAAAATTAAGGCACTAGAAGGAGCCACCTCTTTCCCCCCCTCGCAACTTGGTATTATAAAGCCACTATTTTCCTTTTTTTATCACAGCAGTACCCTTGCTTATTAGTTCTAGACAAATTTGGAAGAAGAGACCTCAAAAATAAATAAAACAATTCATTTTTAATGAAATTGCTGATCAGATAATGGGGAAGTGCCTTGACTTTCTTCTCTGAAAAGAAGACAAACTGAACTCAGCAGTTGCCAGTTGGCAGGGCAGTTGTATATATTGGACAACCACTGCTTATGTAGCTCTGGATTCAGTGTAGATTATGAGGGCCAGCCGTGTCCTGGGGGAGAATCAGGCACAGCATCACCAGTCAAGGGACGTGATTGTCCCACTCTGCTCTGCACTGGTATGACCTCACCTTGAATATTGTGGCAGTTTTGGGCATTGCAATATAAAAAAAACATCAAGCCATTAGAGAGCATCCAAAGCAGGACTGTAGGGATGGTGAAGGGTCTGGAGGGGAAGCCTTTTGAGGAGTGTCTGAGGTCACTTGGTGTGTTCAGTCTGGAGAAGAGGAGACTGGAGGAGACCTCATTGCAGTTACAGCTTCCTCGTGAGGGGAGGGGGAGGGGCAGGCACTGATCTCTTCTCTGTGATGACCAGGGACAGAACTTGAGGAAATGGCCTGAAGCTGAGTCAGGGGAGGTTTGGTTAAATGTCAGGAAAAGATTTGTCACTCAGAGGGTGGTTGGGAAGTGGAACAAGGGTCCCCAGAGAAGTAGTCACAGCACCAAGCCTGACAGAGCTCAAGATGCTCTCAGGCACATGCCCTGCACAGGGCCAGCAGTTGGACTCAGTGATCCTAATGGGTCACTTCCAACTCAGCATATTGGATGAATATATGATTCTATTTCTTATCTGATCTGGATTTCTTCAGGTGTTAGAATTAATTCTGTTATAGTAGAAGATGGTTTAAAAGACAGAGAATAGAAAGCCACAGGGATTTGAGCTTTTGTCTGAGCAACAGAATTGTTATTATTTATGAAGTGGTCATCCCAAATGTTCACAGAAAAAGTGCCTCCAACATAATAGATATGTATGTGTATGTATGTGTATATATATATATATATATATATATAAAAATATGTAGTTTTATGACTACCTTTATAGGTTTTGACTCCATCCATTATTTTTCTCTTTTTACTGCTTAGATTTTGTATGTAATCTGTAGCAGACAAAATAAGAACCATGCTGGACTGCGGAAAAATACCAATGACTTTGTCAAAATTGTAACCAGTGATTTCCAATATGTAATTTAGATGCTGAGCTGAAATCTTATGACATACCCAGGAGGCATCTGTAAAGGGGGGCTGTTTACAGTTCATGGTTTTAAGTGAGAGCTGTAAACACAATGTAATGACTGCTTGTTTTCTGGTGGTTTAAACCTGTCCATTTGTATTCTATATTGAACACTAGCTGTCTCACACGTTAGTTAGAAATCATAACGCATCTGAGCACCCTTTTTACACAAATAATGTAGGTGGAGTGGAAGAAGTCTGGCTTTCTTGCTTTTCAAGTAGATGTGAAATCCCATAAAGCTCAGATTGGCTTATCCTCTCTCTGTCAGAAGCTGAAGCCTCTACACTTGCCTATACATGTTAAGTATTTTCACCTGACACGTATCCTGTGTGGCTGGTAGTCTAAGCTTTGACTTATGGTGGAGCATGAATTGGATTAGAACATGTTTACACTATGAGCTCAGATTATGGATTCTTTCCTGCCAGTTTACTTGTTTCCTTTGAATGCAAGTTCTATGGTGCAATTTAAAAGGGGAGTAGATGTTTGCAAATCAGTAACGTCAAAGCCACAACTGAAGCCTGCAGTAATCAGTTCTGCAGGCTGATGTTGCTGTTGCTCAGTTTTCCTGGGTGTTTGTCTCTAAAATAGACTCTGCTTGCTCTTTCTGCTTACTGAGTGGTTCTGCATTAGGGATAATGTCCAACATAGTTCCCAGAGGAAGTGAAGAAATATGAAGGAGATTGGTTTGGTGCAAAATACTGTCCCATCTCTAAGTAATTGAGAACAGCTATATAATATGATTCATGTCTCAAATGGAACAGTGTGCCTGAGAGAGCAAAAATGGAAATTGCATATACAGAAAGGGGGACTGAACTGCAATATGTTGGGTAGTAATATAATACACAAATCCGTTCTGCTCAGATTCTTACACTGTAGTATTACCGAGGGTCTTGGTATAAATGAATGGGTAACATGATTAGTTTATCTCAGCATTGCTGTGTATTGAATTTCCATCCTGATTGTACCTTGGCTCACCTTGCTGTCTGGTGTGGTATGATGTTTCTAGAGCTTTCAGATGAAATGATGTAGTTAAATTTATGAGTGTTTCAAATTGGAATTAAGTTTCTTTTACAGTGCAAAAGCAAAACAATAATATGTTAAATCAACACAAAATAAATGAGTGCTAAAAATAAACAACGAGGAATTATTCTTGTTCAAGTACAACTGTTTTCCATTTTTTTTTAAATTTTTCGTGGTTAGCGAATACAGAGAAGTAATTTATACTGCCTGCATTCCAGAAATGAAGTTTTAATCTGGAAAGATTTGCATGGCTGTTCTCTCATCTCTTAAGGATCACATCAGTTGGGAAGAGACTCCCTCGGCTAAAGAAAGGCAAATGTTCCACCCATCTTCAAAAGAAAAAGTCAGTAATAGAAAATACATTCTGTTTAGCCTCACTTCTGTCCCAGGAAAAATGTTGGAGTGAGTCCTGTCGGAACGCATTTCTGGACATGTGAGGTATGGAGTCAGTCATCAGGAGCAGTCAGCATGGATTGACCAGGGGGTAGATGATGTTGTGTTCAACATCTCTCTCAGTGACCCAGAGGAGAGGCAAAAGGCACTCTCATAAATTTTGGAGAATGACACCACACTGGGACAACCAGTAAACCTTGGAGGGCAAGGCTGCTGTTCAGAGGAGTGAACAATCAGGGACCTGATGAAATTTTAAAAGGACAAAGGCTATGCCCCATTCCAGGGGTGGCAGAGACTGTTAAACTCTTGACAATCATACAAGATTGGACAAAAGGAGGTGGAAAGCAGCTCTGCAGAGACCATAACTACTCTGTGCAAGTGTGGTGGGTTTGACTGTGGCTGGCTACCAGCTGCCCATCCAGCTGCTAGTGCATTTCCTTGCCTCAATGGGACAGGGGGAGAGAATAAGATGAAAAAGCTCATGAGTTGAGATAAAGAATAGGAAAATCACTTACCAAATACAGTCATGAGCAAAACGGACTTGACCTGGGGAAAATTAATTCAATTTATTATCAATGTAAAATAGAATAGGATGGCAAGACACAGAAACAAAATTAGACCACTTTTTCCCTGTCCTCTTCTTCCCCAGCTCAACTTCTTACTTTCATTCATGACTCCTCTATCTTCTGCCCATGCTGTGCAGTGCAGGGGGATGGGGAACAGGGTGGGGGGCTGGGGGTGTTGTGGTCGATCTATAATATCTCCTCTGCTGCTGCTTCTTCCTCACACTGTTCCTCCAGCGTAGGGTGTCTCCCATGGGAGACAGTCCTTCATGAATTGCTCTGTTACATGGCATGGAACAGTCCTTGGTCTTTTCTCATGGAAGCCAACACTGCAACCTCCCTGCTACCCCAAAACATTGCCGTGTAAACCCATTGCAGCCACTTTCAGACAGGTCCAAAACTCCTAAAAACAACTTTTTGTGCACCAAAACCTCAGTTAGTCAAGGAAGCACATAGCATTTCTGCTCAGACTTGCAAGAGTGGCTGCTGGGAGGGAAGAAACATGGCTGGAGGTGAAGTGTTGGATGAACATGACCCACAGTGTCAATCCCAAGGGACTGCAGCTCCCAGCCAACCCAGGATGGGGCAGGTTGCTCTAAGAGATCACAGGTTTTGGAGGACTCGCACCAGGACAGAGACGCCCTTGATAGACTGCAGCTAATGAAGGAACTCAAGCTGGAGTGGAGGAAATGAATTAGAATCAAGCAGCAGTATAGCAAGACAAGTAGGAAACAAGGAGCAGCAGAAAGAAACCATACAACACTGGCTCCAACCTCCTGCATTGCCTGTTGCTTGACTGTGGGAACTGGGAGGGGCTAAGTGTAAAGTGATAAAAACAAGAGAAGTTGGGACTGGGAAAGGGAAGAAAAAGCATTTCCTTAAGTGTTTAATTGTTTTTTTCTCAATACCTAAATCAGTAATCCTAAGGTTGTGATAATTGGCAATAAGTGAAATGAAGTAAAGTTCCCTGAGTCAAGACTGTTTTGCCTGCAGCAGTGCCGTAGCTGTTGTGTGATGCAATGTCTGAAAAGCAGATTTGTGATATGCCTTTCATTAATGGAGGACTAGGTTACGTGTTGTGAAAACATTGATCAGCTAAATGCTGATCTTTTAAGCGTAAGGTATGTACAGCTACACTGCATTACTGTAGCATTTCTGCAGAAATCTTAACAGAAACACATTGATTTTAAAAAGCCCCCAAGAGTATTTTGCAGTCATAGTAAAGTTCATTATCCAAGTGTCCTCTTTCTAGGCATGAAGGCTTAGAAAAAAGTGTAAAATCAGAGTGAGTGTGTTATGATGCTTTCTCAACCTTGTAGCATTTCAAGAACTTTGTCAGTCAGAAGCAACTTTTCAAAACACACCATACTACAGCAGTTTGGTGTATTTTCACCAGTTTCTGATGTCTCAGGTAATCCTTAGATTGTTTTAAGAACAGCTAGCGTTGAAGGTTTTTTGTTGCTTCCATTTTCCATTTGAAAGGTGCTGCAGAACCTACTTGTTATTTCTTGTCTGAATTTTAGTTATGCCTATTTGTTCTTTTACCAACATCATCCTTTGGTTTAACAAGGTTGGGTTTTTTTACATTCCAATTTCTGAGTTTTTTTTTTTTGTTAAGATCACGTTAGGCTCTCCTAGACTCTTCTTGTATGGAACTAGAAAGCTTGTCCTAGATGCATCCTTGTGCATTGACTCCGAGCCTCTGTGGTTTTGGCTCTGAGATTCCAGCTGAGGTCTGAATGAGGCCTTTTGGTTGCGTCTTTGTTTGGTTTGCGGCTTGAATTCTGATCTCAGTTCCTGGAAGCTCCTAACAGAAGCAATATTGGGACACACAGAGTGATAGAGCCTTCAGTATTGAATGTAGCTATTTCCCTTTGACTAAAATGTAGTGGAGTGTATTTAGTGCCCTTTTGGCCCATGAAGATGTGTTTACAGCATTTAAAACTGATGTGTAGTTCTTGAGCAGTAAATTTCAAGATGCTCTGGTCTAGAGAGCGTCAGAAGTATTTTACAATATGCAGAAAACGAGCAGTCTAAATAATGAAATCAATGCAATTAGATATTTCATTCCTCTAAGTTGTATCTTTGCCTTGATTATCTTTCCCTTATAGGTTTTCACATTTCATTAATTCTTCTGCAAATTCTATGCTTCTCTTTGTGCCTAGTAACCTTTATGAAATTTCAGCTTTGATCCCTTGGTAGTTTTTGTTCAATGCTGAATTCGTACATAAAATTTAGAACAGAATGGCAAATCCACACTTGCATTCAGAAAAACAGTCCTCAGTGTATTATTTCTGAAGTGAGAGCGATAGAGGAGAAAACAAGGAACTTTGACAGCATTTTTTACAGTGCTGTATTCAATCTGCTTCACATTAAAAATATTTCAGACTAAACCTCTGGTATTAAAGTACCTGGTCTTCCCAGGAGACCTTTGAAAAGTATGGTGCAGGGTATGCTTAAAATTAGCTGAAAAAAAAATAGAATTTGTTTTTGCCAGGGCATTTGTCTCGTGTAGAGCTAGGTGATGTGCAATGTAAGGTTCATGGCTTGTTGGACTCTTGAATCAACAGGAGGACTACAAGAGCAGATCCTATTGTGCATACATGGAGATTTGCTTGTTTGTAGCATGGGCTGCAGGGTCCGCTTGCGTGGCTGATGTCATTGGGGAGTTTGCAGATAGAGGTTATTTTGTCACTAATCTGCATTTGAGAAATGTGAAATGGATTTTAAGTTTTTCCATACAACATGGTTGTCTGTACACTGTGGTCATGCTCCCTGCCAGTGCAATAGCAACTTTTGATCCTGAATAGTTAAAATATAATTGCTTTTCATATCTCCATGTGCATTCAGATCTGGGGCTATGTGCTGAGAGAGCAAATGTTTGCACAAAGCCTTGGGTTTGTGCCTTGAATAGTCATATGCCATCACTGAGGCTGGTACATGATTTTGCCTTATGAACTAGCACTCTGTATTTCAGGAAGCCAACTTGGATGCTGCATGTTACAGTTCAACTGAAGTCCAATCCCTTGGGATTACATGGCTGGCTGAGAAGCTAGGACTGATACCTGTGATTACTGTTTGAAGGGAAAGATCTGATCCTTTTTCCCAGGAACAAAGTCTCCTAGAAGCTTGCCTCCTTGACTGTCTGTGGAATTAGAAAATAAATTGCTTACAGCAGGTAACTTTAATCCCTAATAAAGTTCAACAAAGTTGAATTTAGCCATTATTTTGAGGCCAGTGTCTGTGAGATGATAGGGTTTTTTTAATCATATGTCTCAAAAAGTATACAGTCTTTTTTAATGAGTTGTAAGGTGGCATTGTTTATGAGTTGAGTGGACTTAATAAAATGCCATTATTGAATTCTAAGAGAAGGAGGGTTTGCCATTTTCAAGTTACTTTTTCAAGCAATTTTTTGAAGGAAAAAGAACTGGGATGTTAAATATTTTGTAGCAGATGACAAAGCCTGTGGCCACTCCTGGAGTTCTCACTGAAACCACTGCTTGTTTTCTTTGCAAAGTGGTTTCAAGAATAATAGGCAACATACATGGATTAAGGGGATCAGTCTGTGTTTTGGTCTGTGAGCCTTCTGAAAAGAAATCTGGGTCTGCTCTGCAGTGGGAGCGGAACTGCTGTGCTGTGAAACTGCTGGATTGCCCTCTGCTCTTAGAAGTGCTTCCTCTAATGTGTAGAAACATTTACAAGGAATCTGACCTCTTCCTGATGCCCATTCGGTTCAGCAAGACTGCACAAGTAGTCCTAAACATATGAGAGTTTTTTCTGAAATACTTCAGCTGAAAAATTTAGCATCAATTTCAAACAAGAGATGTACTGTTCAGCTTGCCACCAACTATTTAATACTTAGAGGACATTACGATCTTGCTTCACAAAGAGTAACTCAATTTATTCAATTTGTGACAGCTCTTCAGTATCTTATAAACATACCTGATTTCAAGTGCTATTCAGTTTAATGTAAAGACAGTAGATTAATTCTATTCCTAGCTTCCCGCATTTCTGTCAGGTTGTGGAGAGAATTTGGTAATACATTTTATAGTTAAATTCATAATCCGTATTTATACCTACTTAAATCTCAGTCTGCTGCACAATACCTGATTTAACTTGAAATGAAAAACCCACATCACATATAACTTATGGGCTTGAGAGATGTGTTTGATTTAATTAGTTATGTTGCATGTGTTTTTGTACCGAGTACACATTTCTCATAAATTTTCCCAGATGATTATCTTTGGGAGATTTGGTTCAGGATGACATCGTTTCTGTATTTATAAACTGAATGTTTAAGAAGACTGGCCTTGTTTTAAGGTCTCTTTTTGTCCCTGCTACAAAAATAAAATAGATGAAGGAAATAGGACATAACTGTTCCCTATGCTTATAGAAATTGTATTTCACAAAAATTGTCTCTACCCACTGTATTTCCTGTTGCCACTGCTGTGTTCTTTTAGGGGTCCTTTCTGATGCAAATTGTCCTTTTCACTTTCACAATTCACTACAAATAGGTACTGATTAATTTTCACTGCAGTCTAGTAGCTTGATGAGTTTTTGTGTCATGCTATGTGCACTAAAGGAGAGATTTTTCTGTGACTTTCAGGAAGCAATTAGATAGAAATCCAGAATTTCTGTCTGCTAGCTGTGTTCCTGGAGCATCTGTTTCTGCCTCAGTACAAAAATAATCAAAATACTACAAAGTTGAAGCAGTGGCACAAAGTTTCTAATGGCAATTGCTTAAGCATTGCAACTTTGTTAATCTTAATGGAGAAAACTGTACTCTTACATTACTCCATATTTGTTAATATATTTTTATTTAATAATATTTTAACCTGTTATAAGTCAATATGATTTTGATTTAGCTTGGTAGGAGTGCAGCACAGTGTTTGCTTATCAGGTTTGTAGAGCAGGTGCAGTCTTTTCTATATTTGGTTTAATACTACACTGTTAGGGGAAAATAGATCATGCTGGATCTGGCAGTTTGAGAAAGGTGAAGCTGCTGCCGCTCCATGCCCCCCAGATTTTTTCACACAACCTCACTCATACATCCTGTAAGATCTTCAGAAATAATTGCTATGTGGATACATTTCTGTTACTGCCAAGGTTTGACACTCCTGCATTTAGAATGGAGACTTGAGACTTAGATGTGAACTATTAAGATGTTTATTGATTAATGAACACTCAAAGAGGAAATAGAGCAGCAAAATAGTCTGTGCAAAATAATCTATACTCTGTGCAGTCAAATATACCATTTTACAATTCTGTAGTGATACAGAGTGCAGATTCTAAGGAATCACGTGTGGTTATTATTAAATTACAGTTTTCTAAGTACTGAGGTGTAAATCAATTTCCTGCCTACACACATGCCTCCCCCTAGCCAAAAAAAAAGAATAAAAATCTTAAGAACAAAAACATGGTTGAGAGTCCAGCATGTCTTCCAAAGGATTTTCTTCCAGCTTTCTTGTGGACTTGAATCCACGTGTCAGCATGACTACCATCTATAGTTATCCACACAACCACTATTGTAAGACCCACCTTCCTTTTTTCTCCACTTGATTTGGCATTTTATTCTCCATTTCTACTTTAGTCTTTTTTTCTCTGAGTTTGGGCTGAGCTTTTCAAAAGCCTTGCACCTCCTTGTCTCTGTCAAAACTTTTCACAAGGAAACAGCCCTCTCATAATTACTTTTTTGAAATCAGTCCCAGTTTTCCTACATCTGTACTCAGATTTCACGATTCCTGTTGTTCTCTGGGCAACATAAGCCTTATGCAGTATTATCAACAGGATTATTTCCATGTGGGCGGCTTCGAAGCCCAAAATTCACGTATTATTACCAGCTTAGATTTCTTGGATTTGGTTTAAGTTTTTCAATTACTAGATATAATTATTCTCCTTTTGATCTCTACCTAGGTCCAATTCATCATGACGAGGTTCTTACCATCTGTGCTGGGGCATGTGCCAGAGCAGCAGGGTAACCTGTTTTTCACATTTTTGCTGTGGGCTGTCACAGTTCCTTACTAGGGCTTTAGCTATTGTGAGGCTGTGTGCTCCACATTGACTTCTTGTTCACAATTTCCTTTACATGCAATCCATTTCTTACTGAAATCTTTCTATTTAATTTGCTAGGGAATAATATAGGATCTTGGTGAAAGATGTAGAGCTGAATCTTTTGGTTCTCTTGCTGTAAAGATGCCTATAAATGTTTTAATAAGCAAGAAAAGCTTTCTGCTGTGAAATCTGCAGATCACTAATGTGCACGTATAGGGCCAAAAGGTTTTGCCAGTTGTGGATTTAACTGGGTGGTTGTTGTGGTTTCTTTTTTTTTGTTCACCTGCTTGGATTGCAGAGACCTGAAACACATTTCTGCAGTGAGATATTTGAAGGCAGAATCATATGCCAGTATCTGTCAGTCTATTTGGTGCAAGAGTTACTAGCATATTACTCTGAGGTGTATGAGAAGCCATATTTTACCAACTGAAGCTTTTAGGAAGTGCTTTGGTTGGTTGGTTTTGTTATTTGCTTTTCCTCTTACTGAAATAATGCACAGTCACAGAATAATTCCCTCTTGTTGTTTAAATAAATGCAGAGAAACTGTTTAGGAATGCATTTGAAGGAGAAACTGATTTCCTCTTGCAAACTAGGTAACACTTATTTCTGAGAATTTTGTATACTGACTTAACCTCAGTGCACCAGATACCGCGTATTGGAATAAGGACAAGTATGTGGGTTTTAGTCAAGGAGACTGTTAGTTTGCTTCAGTTGCATGAATATTTCAGTGATTTGCAAGATGCACCAGTGATTCTTTATCCTGTTAAAAAAAAAGCACTTCAAACATAACCTAACAAATTACATGAAAATAATTCTTATTAAAGTTGTTGCCCTTTTCAAACTTCAAATTGGTTTGCAAAAAAAGATATTTTTACATCAAAAGTCAGATATAATACATAATTTAGCTTAACTAGGGCATTGTTGAATAGTTCGTCAGATTTGGACATCAGCTTGGCACTTCATATAATCTGATATTCCTTACAAGAAAAACTGAACTGAATTCAGAATTTTTGGACTTATATGGAATTCTTTGTGTAGCTCTAGATATGTCAAAAAACTTTAACTCAGTAGTCAGCAAGTTGACTTCAATGCAATTTGTTAGTTTTATCAGTATTAACTTCTTAGGACAGAAATAACATCTGTAATATTTTTAGTGATGAAGTCAGGTATTCCCAGTAATGCAGTCTATTTTAAAAAAATCCTGTCAGTAAGAAATTAATAAGTGTCTATATTGCTAATGATGTCTGTTTTTAGCACAGTGTATGATGCCTGCAGAGACCCCTGGTGGCCTAGTGGTTAGCGTGCAGGACTTTCACTGCTGCGACCACGGGTTCTAGTCCCCGGTCTCCTGGCCTGATGGAGGTCGTTAGCCCTGTGTGGCCATCCATCTATGAGAAGGACACTCTAAACAAACCTACGTCCTGAGGACCTCACTGCCATTGTCCAAGCTTGCTTGGCCCCGGCAGATGAACCTTAGGATTAAAGGGTGGGCTCAGTTCAGCGCAGGCTGTGTCTCACCTAAAAAATCCATTGCGCAGGCTGGAAAGGTAAAAGACCTTTCCCCAAATCTTCGTTCGCGAAGATGGGCCATTATTATTATTATGATGCCTGCCATTCAGCAGTTTGCTTAACTGATATAAAGCATTGCAAATCTCATAGAAGAAAAGGATAAATCTGGGCTTAAAACTACTTGATTCTGAATTCTGAAAGTTATTTGACCTTTTGGCTTCTTTTTGTAATTCTATTAAGGTAATAGCATATGTTGCCATCTGAGGCAGCTGAAGGTAACAAGTATCATAGAGCAGCCCCAAAAGATTTTGGGAGTACTAAAAATCATGGTATTTGTGTTTTGCTGCATCAAAAAATCTAGAAAAACTTCCTGTTAAAAAACAGTAAAGAAGTATTTTTACCTAGTTATGATAAAATGGTGTGGAAGAGAGAACATTCAAAAACTTGCATGAGTTCATGGCAGCTAATCTGTGCTGCTTTTGAATTATTGTTTATTGAAGGCGCAATGGTTTTGCCTATTTCATAGTCCTACATTGGATAGAAAGGTGTCAAACTTTGTGTTTGAAGACTTGTGACAGAAACTGTCTTTAGAGCTGAAAGTATACAAAAGTGTAAGTGAAGTGTTCTCCAGTTAGATTTTATTGAAGACAATACTTGGCCCTTAGAAAAATACATGAAAGTGTAGATAAGAATTTTGAGGATTTAAATCACTGATGTTGTTGTATAATAAGCTAGGTAAAGTGATTTCAGAGGGTTTTTTTAATTTATTGCTGCAGATTGGTCTCTAAAATGAGCTTTTCAGTGCCAAGACAATTGGAGGATTGTAAAAAGACCAACAACATGCCTCTCAATCTCAATTCTATTGACATTTTTGTAGCATTTTTATGAATACCACCTGTGTTTACTAGTACTGAAAAAACTTAGAAGGAAAAAAAAAATTTTTAGTATTTTTCCCACCCTCTCCTATAATTTTAAGTTGTGTACCTGTTAGCAATCTCTAACCTATATACACTTTTTCTTCTGAATTGAACAGTTTTGAAGGCTTAGACTTGAGAAGACTGCAGAGAAGAACCTGGTTACCTATTCATGTGAAGTTGGTTCTCCCCGTATGTGTGTTGAATTAATTAGAGTTGAATATATGTTAATATTTCTTTTGTAATCATTCTTTCTTTTCAGTGAACACGTGGTGGATTGACCTTGGCTGGCTGCCACTCCACCACCACCCCTGCCTCTCTCGTACTCCCTCTCCTCAACAGGACATTGGGGAGAAAATAAGATGGAGAAGTTTGTAAGTTGAGATAAAGAGATGAATTGTCAGTTGCTGTCATGGGCAAAACAGACTTTATTTAGGGCAAATTAATTTATTGCCAATTAAAATAGAGCTGCATGGTGATAAACAAGAACGAAAACTAAACACACTCTCCTCCCTCACTTTTTCCCATGCTCAACTTCACTCCTTTTCTGACTCTTCTACCTCCTCTCCCCTGGGGAGGGGCACTGCACCGCACCTTGGCACTGCACCCCAGACAGGGCAGCTACAGTAGTTACCTCAGAAGGGTAAAGTAAGGTAGTTTCTTCTGAAATTGTGACTCAGATTTGCTAGTGTTTCTACTGGGAAGCTTGTAACCTACAACCAGTTATGGCGGTGTGCAGCTGAAGAGCTCTAGTAGCCTTGGGTTCACTTAGGGGATGGAGGGTGGGTAGTTTTGGGATTTCCCAGAAGACACTAGCGCAATTGCCTGTGACTCTGGGCAGGGTCTTTTTGTGAGGTGAGAAGAGAAATGCAGGCCTTGGGACCAAAAGACTAAGAAGTATGATTTATTGAAAAAAATACCACAAACCCCCCACCTTGGTAGGAAAGCTGGGGGAAGCTAATGTGCTTGCAGATGGTCCTTCGATACCATCATTGGAGTACTTGGGTTTGTGGTTGGCAGTGCCCCAGCACCAGCTGGTGCTGCAGGCCTTGGTCTGGATGTGGATTTGTGTTGTCCCTGGTGCCGGGCTGAGCTCTTGTGAAAGGGACCAGTTTTTCCCCATACGTGTACATGCACAGGACCCCTGGTGGCCTAGTGGTTAGCATGCAGGACTCTCACTGCTGCGACCCTGGTTCAATTCCTCGGTCCCCCGGGCAGATGGAGCCCGTTAGCCCTGTGAGGCCATCCATCTATGAGAAGGTCACTCTAAACAAACCTACGTCCTGAGGACCTCACTGCCATTGTCCAAGCTTGCTTGGCCCCGGCAGATGAACCTTAGGATTAAAGGGTGGGCTCAGTTCAGCGCAGGCTGTGTCTCACCTAAAAAATCCATTGCGCAGGCTGGAAAGGTAAAAGACCTTTCCCAAAATCTTCGTTCGCGAAGACTGGCCATTATTATTATTTTATTATATTATATTATACATGCACAGGAAGAATCTTCTGGCATATGGCCAAACTAATTATTTGGAGGGATGAGGGATGACAAGAGAAGCAGTTTGTTTCCATATTTCTTTAATACTGTTATTTTCAGGAGTTCAGATTCCTCTGGGCAAAGCAGGTAGCAAAGAGTTAGAGCTACAGCTGCATTTTCCAATACGCAGAAACAGGGCTGAGGTGAGGAAGACGTGGACCATGATGCTACAGAGCCTGATACCAGAAAAGCCAACCCCTCTGGGACACGGGGAATGTGTGGGGATGGGGCTTTGCTGAACTTGCTATAGCTGCGAGCCAAGGGAGTTGTCTACATTTTTGCTGCTTAGCAGCCTTTGGCTGATATTTTATAGTCATTCAAGTGCTGTTGTTCCCTGTGTGGTCCTAACAAAATCCCTCTTGCTTATTCTCCTTTACTGTTTTTCAGTGGCTTAGTTCTTTGCAGTAGGTATGGATTATCGATCTTGAGCTTGTTGATTCTTCTTTTTTGGGCCTGAACTTGTTGACTTTTTTTTATTGTAAAGTTCAGTTTTCCTGGATGAGCCCTTTAAATATTTGTCTGCATGTTGTTATTCCTATAAGCTGTATAAAATCTGTATTTATTTTAAAATAAATCTGTATTTTGGCTTCTCAACATGCTTGGTTACCTGAACTATGATTACTTTTATTATTCCTAAACCATGCAGAATTAAATATCATAGTACAAAGACTTATTTAGATGATGGTTTGTGGGTTCGGTTTTTAGTTTGTTTGAGCCTTCAGGAAGGAAAGGGGTTTTCTGTGTTCTTTTTTTTTGTAATGGATCAGTTTTTCTGTCACTACAGTGATCTTTTTTTTTGTGTTAGGTTTTTGCTGTTAGTTATGCTTATCTATTTTGCAGCTATCCATCTCCTTTTCTTAGCTCAAAACCTCTTTTCTGCCAATTGATGATTGTTGGGAATAAATCCATTATGTGACCTCCAAGCCTGCTCCGCAACGTGCACTGAAGTGCAGTGTGTGGGGACCATCAGAAGTTGCCCTTCAGAAGTGTACTTCAGATCCAAAATAAAACACAAAGGTAGACCCACTCCGAGAAACTGTCTCTGTAGATGACCATCTATTCACTCTTACAAACTGCAGATTTTTTTTTTGTGCTCTTCCCCTTCCTCTCTGTTCCCTTTTTTGCCTTTTTTTTCCCCCCCTAGAATTGATGAGAATTGGAAGGCAGGAATTCAGAGACTTCCAGAAAAGCCAAAACCCTGACCTGAAAGAGCCATCAGTATTTTCCCAGAACTGATGGTGAATTTTTTTAATCATGTAGGCTTTAATCAAAATTTTGAAACATCAGCTTGCAGTGAGTCACTTCTGATTCCAGAGCTTGGATGATATGTATTTGAGCTCATGATCTGCACAAGTAACTGTCTGTAGAAAACTGGCCTCTTTAAAAGTCTTGAAACTTGGTTATGTGAAATTTCTACTGTTGACTGGCTGCGTTTGTACGTAAAAGGTGTTCTATTCAGGTGACTGATTTCACATCCTTAGCAGGGTGTGCCAGAAGAGCATTTTGGACTCTGACTTTTTAGTAACTCTTATACCAGAGTCCCAGAAGACTAAGGAAGTGTATTTTGTGCTAATATTTTAAAAGTTAAAGTGAATGTCTGGGTACTTGTAGCATGGCAGCTTAACATAAGTCCCACGTAGGATAATGGAAAGAATATTGTGGATTGACAAACATTAAAAATTGCAGGTCTGTCTCAGTGGTTTATGCTACAGTTCAAGCAAGCAAGAATTTAAGGGATCATAATGGTTTATGCTTTTCAGGAGGTTGGATTTACTGATCAGCATGGGCTTTACAACTTTTCTAGAGCTATAAGATTACTTGTCCAGAGAAGTCCTTGAAAATGAATACCAACAGAAGCCATCTGCCTGAGTTGAAACAGTATTGAATTCTGTAGTAAAGTGGTAATCCTAGCATAATCCTGTAGCAACCTCCAAAGCCGTGAAAAATATATAGTTCTTTATTATTTTAATTGCTTTTTAAATCCACTTCCATGTTTACAGTAAATTCATTGACTTCCTACCTTCATTTTAAAGCATATTTTTATAAGACAGATCACGTCCTCAATACTTTTTTCCCTGAATTTAAGAAATTAAAGCCAAAAGGATGCTGTAATAGAGCAAAGAAAATGGAAATTAGCAAAATAAGCATGTGCATTCTTATAAGGTCACGTGTACAAACCTCAGATATTTGAAGAGAGGTCCAAACTGTTCCTTTGCCTGATGGATAGTGGAGACCAGAACAGCATGGTATTTAATTTGAGTTAAATACCACACTTAAGCTTGGATATCAGAAGAAAAAGACATTCTGTTGTAGGAGAAATGGTCCTTCCTTGAAAAGGAATAAAAGAATAAACCAGAATAATTTCAGAATATATAATCTCCAGAATATAGAATCCCCCTTATCTAGGTTTCATGGAACATTTAAGAGACTTCTTATCTTCTCTTTATGAAACATAATAAAGCAAAATAATTAGGGCATCTGTTTCCTGGAGAGAAAGAGTTATCAGTGTCTTTGAAATACATTGCCTTAATAATAACTTCTGAAAATAAGTGAAAGGAGCCATTGACAGTCAGACTGTCTGCAAGCAAAAAGGTGAAAAATGTTAACAGATTAATACCTAAATGTTTTGATTATTTGAAACACTTCAGGATTGTACTGTTCTTCTTGTAAGTTCTTCCACATGTGAAATGTGTTTTACCTTCCAATCACCCTTTTTAGTTGCCACTTTACTATAATTCCACCATTTGGATGTGTTAATAATATAAAAGGATTTTATAAGGTTAAGAATGCATAATAAAATATTTTAAATGGAATATACTCTTCTACTAGAATCTAAGTATGCTATATAAAAAGAGAAGACAAAATAACCTACTTTTACAGAAATGTGAGCTGTCTGAGGTTTTTTAAATGTCGGTTCTGTTTGGAAGGGAGACAAAAGCACTGCACGGGAAGTACTCTGCCACCTTACATGTGTTTAGAAAATTTTAAATTTATTTAAGTTTTCCTTACTACTGCATCTTTAAATGCTGTTACACTACACCCTTTTTACCTATTGTCTGTATAATTTACTTGGCTGGGACTGGTCTGTGTGGATGTAAATGTTGCATAGGAATGTGAAAAGTGTGTTTGGGTGACTCCCCTCAATTTTCTTTGTTTTATTCTGAACTCTCTCCTGTGTAGCTCTGTTCTGGTCAGTTTGTTTTCCTAGTGCATAGAGACTGGCAAGTATATGGAAAGCTTTGTGGCTTTGACAGAATGCATCTGCTTTTGATTTTCATGATCTGGCAGTAGTGTGTGATCTTAATTAGCATCAGCAGATGTTTTTTTTTCCTTACCCTGATGGGACTCCAGTGGCTGCAGCCAGGCATTGCTCTCATTTCCCTGCTCAGACTGTGATTTCTGAGCAAGCTGCCATTTGAGAGACACATGTGAGTACCCTGAACTGGGTACAGTGCAATTACTAATACTCTTCAAGTTATGTTCCAAGCTGCAGATGTGGAGGAATGCCAGCCTTCATTAGATTTTAATTGTGACTGGGGAGCAGATTTCTTATGTAGTCGCCTTGGAGCTACTAGTTCCACTAATAGGAATGTGCTTGTGCTGAAAAATGGTCTCAGTCAAGATCTTCCTCAGTGCAGAGAGAAGTGAGGTTAGGGTCCTCCCTAACCCTTTTCTCGTCAGCTCTGGGGAGTAGCACAGGCTGTATCTTGCTTCCAAAGTCACTGAAGGTGCAGAAATTATTAATGTTTCGAGCTAGAAAAAAAATTCTGTTGAGGGGCAGACGTGTCTGGTCGGGCCAGTCAAGTGCTTGTAGGTACTGGTCTAGCCAGACAGGCCTCCTGCAAATGAAAGTCTGGTGTGTAGTGCCTAGTGCTGCATCTGCTGTAGTGCTGTCAAGTGGTCACAGCATTTCAGAAGGGTCATAATGGGGGAAGATGTGCTTGAGAATTTTTTACCTAATCACTCAGAACTGTGCTTGGAAGTAAATGTGTCACATCCTTCCATGTGGTTTTGAAGAGGACTGTGGCGCTGTGTTTACAGTAGGACACTGTAACACAGCTGCCAATTTGTGAGAAAATGCAAGTGACGGATTAGTTTTCCTTCAAGCCTTTGGAAACTCATGAGCTGGACCATGCAGCTTAGTTTTTGTTTTGTTTTGTATTGTTTTGTTTTTAATGTGGACTAAATCTGCAGCTTGTCCTTGAAATGATACCTTGCTGTCACTCTGAAATAAGATACAAACTAGCTAATACTTAAAACCTTCTTCTCAGTCATGTAGCCAGGCCTACATCAGGTCCTTGAAAAGGAGCTTATTTTATGGTAGTTAGAAAGTGTTAATTCAGTTGTTTTGAATGGTGGGAAGTGGATGGAGAAGAGCCAATATGCTTGCCATGATCAAGTATTTGGGAATTTTAGTTACCTCATCTCTCAGTCTGGCTCATTCTTCCCCACTTTGAATAATATCTCCACATCTTCCTTATTGTCTTTAACAATGACTTTCTTCTAGAAAGGCTTGGAGAAGTCATTGTCAAAAACTGTGTAGTAAAGTGTAAGTCTAATAAAAATAAAAATTAAAATAAGAGTTGTCTATTTTGAGGGTTTCCTTTTTTTCTAGTATAAAAATAGGGTGGAGGGTTGGGGGAGTTGTATATTCTGGTATTTTCAGTAGCTAGGTGTTACAGTCGCCAGCCAGTGGTATATTTTTAAATATATGTTACACTATGAAAGGCAAGCAAGTTCTGTATGTCATCTATCCCAGTTTTTCAGCTTGACTCAGGTATAGCTACTTTGAAACTTGTGAAATAAAAGGAAATAAAGGAGAATCTGGTCTTTTAATTCTGTGTTGTCTGAACCATAATTGCTTTTCATAAGGGATTATCCTTAGCTTGAAGCTCTCAGGTAATAAGGAGTGCCTCAGAATATGTTTACTAATTGTGTGGCAGAATCTAGGAAGTTGTGGGGGTTTCAGCGCTCTCTCTGTGCCATTTCATTGAGTTGAAACAGTATTCTGTGACTCACTTGTCTCAGCTGAAAGAAGCTGATGAAACTAACAGACTTTACTAGCTGGACTTCATTGTCTCTTGTTTAACTTGGTTTTCCTGAAAGCTGCATATTTGCTGAAAAACCTCTTCTCACATTCTAACGGACCCTTCGTCTTTTCTTGAAGTGGTCGCAACTCCATACAAATGGTTCTGTGTACCTGACGCAACCTGTGGATTTATTGAATAAAAATATTCAAAAAGCTGGAGTTTAACTCACCTGAAAACTTTTCTTCCTATAAAGAGATTGCTATTTTGAGGGGGAAATTAAAGAGCCTTGTGTCTGGCTGGTATCAAAGATACATTGTATCAAGACTGTGCAACACTGACCAAGAATACGGCTGAGTAAGACTCTTACAGCCGGAAAGGTTGGATTAAGTCTTTCTGTGTAGGAAGAGGGAAATCCGAGGGGGTTTTTTGGAAATAGGTGATCTTACTCCATGAGTAAGGCTAGAGGCATTCTTACTCACCCTGAAGGTAAACATACCCTGCAGTTTACTGGATCACATATTTTAGTTCTGTCTACATTTATTCTGTAATGCTCCATTGATGGCATCTCAGAAGATACGGAAAGGGTATTGGGCTTGCTGAGATGACTTGTTTTTGAGTATTGGGGTTTTTTTGGTAGTTTAGATCTAGTCCCTCTTTGTTTAAATAAATATAAAAACAAGCCCCAACTGGATAAAGCCCTGAGCAATCTGATCTGAGCTCAAAGCCGACTGTGTTTTGGCCAGGGTTTGGACTGGAGTTACTTCCTAACTTGAGTTATCCTGTTATCCTGTATATGACAGAAAAAAAAGTGTGTGTGTGTCTGTAGTCTGTAGTGGCACACAGCTTTGTTTTGAGACAGTAACTATAATATACAGATATATCAAGAGTATGAGTTTTTATTCAAGTCAGGATTAAACTGTGGAAATATGATGCATGATGCTCTTATAAAATAAACTTTAACATCCTATTTGGAATAATAATAGTAATAATAGTAATAATAATGTGTATACTGGAAACCAAACAATTATGCGTCTGGACTTGGCTAAGAAGTAACAAACCAAATTGGAATCTGATCACTCACACTTTCACCTTTTCTTACTGTGTATCTTTTCCTGAGTAGCACTGGGCATGCATGTTGTGGTCTTGCTCTAAGATGTTGATCTGCCCTTTGGTGGTGTTTTAAATGCTTCTTTTTTAATATACAGAAGTAGAGAAAAATTCTTAAACTTCCAACTTTTTCTTCATATTGCATGAGAAATATATGGATATATTTATTTTTTCTTCTTTACAGGCAGGAAGGTCATTTAGCCTTCAGCAAAGAGTTAGTTGCAGTAGTAATCAAACTCTGATTTCTCTATTGTGAAGACAGAGTCATCCATCAAGTCCTGTGTGAAAGAGTGCTTACAGAGCACTTTCTCATATATGTTTGATTACTGAGCACAGCTGCTGTTCTGGGTAATTAATATGAGACTATAATATTGTTCAGATAGGTGCTGTGTCTATATTTCCAAGGCTGGATGACCTCTCTTGCTTATATTCTCTTCTGTCTGTGGCATTTTATGTGGGTTATTGATTTTTTTTGCTTGCAGGAAATAAAGTGCTTTTTGAAGGTCTGGTGAGAAAAATCAGGCAGACCTTGTATTTGCTTGAAGGAAATGCTGCTAAGAATAAAAAGTGTTGATTTTAGTAGTCTTCCAGCTACCATGTATGAAAAGAGATTTAGTACTTCTAACTCTCAACCTTAATAGGTGTTCTTTAAATTACTGTCCTAAAGACTGATTTTTAAACAGTAAAATAAATGTTTTTGATTTAGAAGCTTACTTTTCATTGAAGGTTACAGGGGTGTAGGTGACTTAAGGACATTTATTCAGATCTACAGTTTTCTAAGTAAACTTATTTTCTAACAATTAATTTTTTTTTTTATTTAAAAATAAATAATATTTTATTGTTTGCAAAACTAAAAAGTTTAGTTTAATTTAATTTATAGGAGGAAAGGCAAACAGAAGAGAACCTTTTTCAGTAAAAACTTTTAAGTAAAGCTTAGCGTTTTCTCCTCCTCCCTTCAAAAGACACAACCTTGAAAATTTTAGGATATCAATATTTGAAATTAAGCTGAGAGAATTCTTCGAACAAGGACAATTTTACAAGTGGGAATTTGGACTTGCACTTCGCAAAAGGAAAATGCTGGGTCTCTTAGATGGTACTTAGCAATATTTTGTATGGTTTGTAATTTGTTTCTCACAGCTAGACATGTCAGTGGTGCTGCCTGTCCGTAGAATGCATGATGTTGCAATCTTGTAGTAAGAATTCTAAATTGGGATGACATGTTTTGAGCTATTATCAGAACTTTTATTGTCTTAAGCATTGTGGCATTTGATACTTGAGTAATTTGACTTATTTGACTTGAGATATCTTCATGTGATTGATTTTTTGCCTTCTTTTCTAAAAACATACCTCAGCTAAAGATATGTCAGGATACATGTGACAAGATTTCAGAAAATTGATTGTCATCCTGTGTTTATGTGTAACTTCATTTCTTTCAACTAGCACTACCCTTTTTCTGTGGGTGACCAATTACACTTAAGTATGAGTTAGGGCTACTTTGAATGCAAAAAATTTAAGGCAGATTTTTTAAACAGTCCTCTACTTTAGCCTAATTCTGTCTACGTGCAAAAGAGTGGAAATTTTATAACTGACTTGGTTGAAAGCAGGCAATGTTAATAAAACTTCCCAGTCTGACCATTCAAGAGGCTCTCTGGCTGTCACACTCCCACCACCAGAGACTTTCACTGCTGGCACCAAAGCCCCTTTGCAGTAGGCGGCTCCGGTGACCTGACAGGTCTCCACTTGACTCGCCACCCATTCTCACTTAATTAGACCAGATTTCCTTACTGGTTCGACCCCGGGTTTCCCACAGCAGAGACTCAGATATGTCATTCCATAGAGCCACTTATTCATGGTGCAGTAACACACAAATAGCTCAAGCTGGGGTCTCGAAGGAGGGACCCTGAACAAAGAAACCCCTGGGCTTTTATCCCCTCACAGTCCAAGTGCATGGAAGTCTCACTCTGGCTCCTGAATCTTTAGTTCCTGCTGTGTCTCCCAGTGTCCATCCACCTGGCTGGTGCTCTTTTCTATGCAAAAGCTCAGCAATTCATGGCTCTTGCCTGGGGCTCCTGCCACCCGGAGCTCCACCTAGATCTCACGCTGCAAGCTGCAAACAGAGCTGCCGACACCAAATGTATTCCTCAATAGTAATCCTCCTTGGGAAGGACTTTTCAAAGGGCTGTTATGCCTTGGCATCTTCACCCTTTTTTTTGTGGGCTAAAAATGTTAATCTCTCCAGTATTAGTGTTCTTGCTTACTTAAATAACATACCATATCCTGCAAGGAGGAGAGTGTTTGGTTTGTTAGTTCTGGTGCACACCTGCATATACACTTCTATTATGTCCATTCTTTCTAACTTCTTGAAAGTCTTACTTGGAAAAGACTTGTCATGGAAGCCTTTTTACTAACACACCTTCCTTAGCTGGAAAAAGCAAACTGAGGTTTTTTAGTTATTTTGGAAAACAATTAGGTTGTGTAGAACATCCTTATCTGCTTAGCTAATGTGATTGATTAGCTATTATTTTACAACTGCTTTTTTTGTATACTGTATTTTCTTCATTGTGATGAGAATGGGAAAGACAAGTCTTAGAGGTTAAACACAGCACACTAGGTTTGTGAAAGCTGTGTATGAGCAGTTTCTGAAAATGAAAAAGTCTGTCTGGAATCAGGACCAAGACGCATTTTGGGTTTGTTGTGGTTTGTTTGCTTGGGGGGGTTTTGTGGGGGTTTTTGGGTTTTTTGGGGGGTTTTGTGTGTTTGTTTTGTAGTTTTTGTGTTTTGTTGTTGTTGTTTGGTTTGATTTGATTTGGATTTGCTTTTGGTTTGTTTGTTTCTTTGTTTTTGTTTTGGTTCTTTGGGGTTTTTTTAGGACTCCTAAGTTTATAAGGCTAAAACATTAGGTGTAACAAAGATAAGGAGTGTTCACTGAGCTGGAAGTTGTACCCTTCGGATTTCCCATGGAAGTATAGTGCAAGTGGCTCACACCTAGCCTTGCATACCTCTCAACTTTTCTAATAGAGGGCAACTGAAATTACTTTTGCTTTCTCATCACAGGAAGTTATTCCCACTAGCTCTTCTGCACAGAGCTTGTTTAGTCAGCAAAGTGGCACCTGAGCCTCCCTGCCTCTGTTTACTAGATTTGATTCAAGTGCTATTTCACATTCACATTAATTTTTTTAGTTGGTAATCAACACATGCTTTTATGGACCCTTCAAGTTAGAAGTCTTCCAATAAGTACCTTTTCTTTTAGTACTTATCAGTAAGTCACAGGTTTGGTTCACGAACTTAAAAGCATATAGTGTGTCCTTTTCATGACATTTTAAAAACATAGGGCAAGGTTGAAAATAGCTGAAGATGTTACATAAAAATGAAACTTTAAGAGCTAGATCGGCCTGCTTGCTCTGTGAAACTTGTAGAAGCTAATTTGTATTCTTACGGTTTACCTGTTTCTGTGCCTTGCATATTTATTCTTATTGGCAGACCTCTCTGGTAATTTTATATCTTGAAATTTTTTTTACTCGAAGTCAGCAAAGCTAAGATGCCCCACTAGTCTCAGTGGGGTCATGGTTATGAATATTAGTAAAGTGTTCTCCATGTTTTAGGAAAAAAGCCATTTTTACTGATTTTGTATAGATTCCACAAAGATAGCTGTGTTCTATCTAGTTGTCATGTGCTTCTCTCAGGAGAAGAAACAGGTGCTTCAGATAACCTGAGAGTGCACTTTTATTCCTATTGATTTTTCAAAAGTGCATAGGGTGATTAGCTCAGGTATCTTAGCTAAGATGCCAAGACACTGAACAATTGTTGAATGCATAGCTGTCCTGTATCTGAGCAATTGCAGGCTCCTGTGACAGGACTAAATCTATTGTTTTACATTACAACCTCTTTCCTTTGCTCTGAGTTAGTGAGCTAAAGGGAGAGTGCTAGAGCAAAGGTGAAATACTTCTGTTGTATCTCTGCCGTGATGGAGCTCCTGGCAAAAGTTAGCTTTTCTGATATACACCTGCCAGCATCATTGAAATGCCACTGCAGTCCATAGAAGCATCTCCAAAGAGTTGCTTGGAAATGATTCTTTCACCAGGAATCTGTCCACAGAAGTGAGAAGTTCAGTCCCTAGGAGTGTTGTTTCTGGTTGCTGCTGTTGGAGGTATTTGCATGGGAGATCATACTGTTGTGCTGGCTGTCGTCTTACTGCAGAGCTGACCAAGTCAAATGTTTGTCTTATGAGGAAGGAAGGGTGCCTTTTGTTGCTTCTGCTTATTGATTCCAGTTTTTTTTTAAGAGTAATGTCAGAGGTATTTTTTTTTTATTTCTTTCCAGCTGTGATAGACAAAATGTCAGTAGAATAAGTGACCTACCCTCCAGAACTTGCCATGAACCATTTGGTTGGACCACCTGAGGGGGAGATCAGTGAAGAGCCGGCGAATGGAGCAGTGAATGAGTCAGTGGAGGCTGATTTGGAGCACTCAGAGGTGGAAGAGGAGCAGAGGTATGTGACTCGTTACCCAAGGCATACAAACAGCATCCAAGCGGGCCTGTCTGGGCAGGAGGAGGAAGGGATGTTAGCTCGGTCAGCCAGCACGGAGAGTGGTTTCCACAATCACACGGATACTGCAGAAGGGGATGTGATAGCCACAGTGGAGGACAGTTACGACACAGAGAGGGTGCAGGAGAATGAGGATGAGAGTGCGTATGCGGTGCAGTACAGGCCGGAGTCTGAGGAGTACACGGAGAACGCTGAGGCTGAGCATGGCGAGGCCATTCATAACCGAACATTGCCCAATCACTTACACTTCCATTCCATTGAGCACGAGGAAGCCATGAATGCGGCCTACTCAGGTTATGTCTACACACATCGTCTCTTCCACCGAGGAGAAGATGAACAGTATGCTGAGGCTTACGCTGACTATGGACTGCAGGAGCATGTATATGAGGAAATAGGAGATACACCAGACCTCGATGTTAGGGAGGGGATCCAACAGTATGAGCGGGAAAGGGAGGAAGCCGACAATTACCGCAAGGAGGCACTTGGTGCCCGCCTTCACCACTACGATGAGCGGTCGGATGGAGAGTCTGACAGCCCTGAAAAGGAAGCAGAATTCGCACCCTACCCAAGAATGGATAGCTATGAACAGGAGGAGGACATTGATCAGATTGTAGCAGAGGTGAAGCAGAGCATGAGCTCCCAGAGCTTAGACAAGGCAGCTGAAGACATGCCGGAGTCAGAGCAGAGTTTGGAGCATGGTCAGGCTCTTGTCAGCGGTGGGCATGAAAGTAATGGCCAACTCACATCTGGTTCTCGAGTTACATCCAGCTCAGGAGAATCTGTACAGCGGTACAGCAAGGAAAAAAGAGATGCAATTTCACTGGCCATCAAGGATATTAAAGAGGCTATCGAGGAAGTGAAGACAAGGACCATCCGTTCTCCTTATACCCCTGATGAACCTAAGGAGCCTATCTGGGTGATGCGGCAGGACATCAGTCCATCCAGGGATTCTGACGACCAGAGGCCACTAGATGGAGATGTGAGTATACAAAGCTTTTGGCTCTCAGGTTGTGTATGTCTCATTCCTTTAATTGTGACATGAACGACAGTGAAGAAGGATGCATGTGTTGTTCTGTGTCTCATTCTTGAGAAAGTATGTAGTGCTTTGTTTTAAAATTGTACTCTAGAGAGCACGAGAGAAATAACCACATGTATTGTCTGGTACCCAAATCTTTCTTTATTAAACACTTCTGACCCCAGGTATACTGGATTTGTTCCATGGAGCTCTTTACTTGTATTTTCTGAAACAAGTGCTGTTACATTTTTGCTACCATGGGGTATTTTAGAATAGCTACCAAACACTTTCTTTTCTACTATCTATCCTTGTGTGTTTTTGTTAATTCTAGGTTTTTAAGTTTCATCTTCTGTCACATAATCCCAACAGTTGTGTCAGAAATCTATTAATATTCTCTATGGTGGTATTGTAGCTCAGATTTATATTCTAGAAAAGTTGCATGTCCACTTGCAGGCTCTAGAAATATGTTATGAACCTCAATATATTACATTATCACTGTAAAATGTATTCACTCTCCAGCAACCTGAGCATCAAAGACCATTGTTTGGATTTATAGCATCAGCACTTCTGAAATCCTGTACTTTTGGCATGAGGATTAACTTGGATCAGAATTGTTTCCCAAGCTGTGGTTCCAGCTGTCTGTAAGAAAATATGTACTCCAAGTTTTATGACTTTTCTGCATTTTTAATAAAATAAACTCAAAACCAACTGCTAACTGCATTAAATTTATGCCTAATATGAAAAGAGCTGGTAGGCTAAATTTACTGACTGAAAATAGTCTATTATGTATTCCTAGGGTATTACTTAAAGGGTAAATGCACTGCAAACATTTGCTCTATCCTCTTTACTGCTGTGGAATGTTTTTTAACCTTGGTTTTTTTTGAGAAGAACACCAAAAATAGAACTTTTTGTGTGTTATATGGTGTTTTAAACTGAATTATTGTAACTTTAAGAATGCATCAGAACTATTCAAAACACCTTAGCCATTGCAAAGGGAATTCAGATGGTGAAAAAAGATCACATACCATGTATTTCTATGACAGGCTTCTGGTTCCTTTATCTGCCTTCAAAATTATGAAGACTAGTATTCTGCAAATGGGAAGATATTTTTGGAGCATGGTGTTTGAGTTGCTGAAAAAACATGTTAACTGATTGAGACATATAGCTTCTAGATTTTTTTTGGAAACACAGTGATAAGTATGTTTGAATTGTTTTCCTGATTCTTAGTAGTTCTATTGAACATTAAAAAAAAAAACAACAAAAAACCCCTACAAAACCAAACCTATATTGCAAAAGTTATTTCTACTAATATTTTTAAAATTATGTCTGTTACAGAGTTGATTAGCAGTCATATGAGGGCTAAAGAAATCTTCTCAGATTAGTCTTCATGGGAAACAATTATTTTTGACTTCTTAAAAATTCCAAAAGGTGTAATTCTTTTTCTCCCCTTTTTCAAATTGATCATATTACTCTTTTGCTATATGTTTTGTTTACCATATTGTCTATGTTTGTAAGTGTTGTCTTTGCTTGGAGGTGTGGAGGCGTCCCGGGAGCCTCGGGTCGCCCCCCCACTCCGCATGGGTGTGTGGAGGCGTCCCGGGAGCCTCGGGTCGCCCCCCCGCT